>NC_044498.1:53118023-53410523 GCF_902362185.1 Chanos chanos
TATAAACACTCATATTCTATAGACTGGTACAGAGTATAAACACTCATGTTCTATAAACCAGTACAGAGTATAAACACTCATATTCTATAGACCAGTACAGAGTATAAACACTCACATTCTATAGACCAGTACAGAGTATAAACACTCATATTCTATCGACTAGTACAGAGTCTAAACACTCATATTCTATAGACCAGTACAGACTACAAGCACTCATATTCTATAGACCAGTACAGAGCATAAACACTCATATTCTATAGACCAGTACAGAGTATAAACACTCACATTCTATAGACCAGTACAGAGTGTAAACACTCACATTCTATAGACCAGTACAGAGTATAAACACTCACATTCTATAGACCAGTACAGAGTCTAAACACTCATATTCTATAGGCCAGTACAGAGTATAAACACTCATATTCTATAGACCAGTACAGAGTATAAACACTCATATTCTATAGACCAGTACAGAGTATAAACACTCACATTCTATAGACCAGTACAGAGTGTAAACACTCACATTCTATAGACCAGTACAGAGTGTAAACACTCACATTCTATAGACCAGTACAGAGTATAAACACTCATATTCTATAGACCAGTACAGAGTATAAACACTCACATTCTATAGACCAGTACAGAGTGTAAACACTCACATTCTATAGACCAGTACAGAGTGTAAACACTCACATTCTATAGACCAGTACAGAGTGTAAACACTCACATTCTATAGACCAGTACAGAGTATAAACACTCACATTCTATAGACCAGTACAGAGTATAAACACTCATATTCTATAGACCAGTACAGAGTGTAAACACTAAACACTTTATTGGCAGGAGAGATTGTGGACATGACATCTCACAAGGGTAGAGGAGGACTTTTTATTTTATTGGACTTATAATTAGCCATGAACTGAAATAGTGGAAAACTGTCGTCTTTAGGACTGCAAGTCTCAATCAGGGACCTTCCTAATGAATCAGAGAACCAGCACATCATGCAATCTGTCTCTCACACACACACACACACACACACACACACACGCAGGCAGAGGTGTGTCATACAGGATTAATCTGACAGATTAAAACTGGTGAAAGTCTGTGGTTTATAGCTGTAAGATACAAAAGTTATGCTGACCAAAATTTCTTTTATCATTTGACCAATATGCTCTACTGAAATAAACTCTTACAACAGGTGTTGAGATAAACAAAACTGTGTGTGTGTTTGATTTGAAAACAAAACTCTGTGTATGTTTACATGAGCATTTAGTGTTTGCTATGCTATGAACCCATGTCTATTAGTAAATTGAAAATTAAATGAACTTTTCATCCATGTTTGATTTGTAGTGATCTCATCCCTGAGATCTCTGAGCCTAACTCTGTGTGGACAGCTAAGGGTGTTTACTTACAACGCATTTCCACAAATACAAACCATTATGTTATGTCATTAAACTGTGCTCCTCTCCGCAATGGAATCGAGAGATTCTTGGATGACAACAAAATGAGATCAGACATGGCTGGAAGTGAGCGTTATCAGTCAAAGACGAAATCTCTCCTCAGTTACTGTGAGCCAAACACAGACGACATGTTGAAAAGGGAGGACATGGTGAGATACTCAGAGAAAAGGGAAGGTGTGAGGAGACGCAGCTGGGAGCAGATTGCAGAAGAGGTGAGAATGACTCATTTCCCTCAGACCCAAATACAGCATGTATAAGAAACTGTGGTTGATGATAAGGACATTTTGACGATGAATATGATGGAAGTTAAAAAAAAAAAAAAAAACCTTGAAAACATGTACAAATATAGTCTACAATGGTCAACATCACGTACAAGGAAACTGTCAGACATTTCTTGAGGCCTGTGTAATAAAAGCACCTCCAGCTCAAGCTGGCAACAGTGGAACTCCCTGTCATCCCAGTCAGTCATCTCCATTCATCACGACATCTCTGTCCAGCGCGACTCCTTCTCACACTTGCCGTCCAAGTGATGATAGTTGACTAGCTGATCCTAACTGACCACATTATAGTAGTTTCCTGATCCTGTGGATTCACCCCATACAGCATAAAGAAAATGTGACCCTATCTCTCAGAGCATGCAGCCCAACTCCTGGTTCAGGCTCCAAACTCCACTACTACAACTCTCCCCTGGCCGGTCTGCTGGCATGTGCTACCAGACCCCTCCAGATGATTCAAAATGCCACTGCACATCTGGTCTTCCATCAGTCAAAGCAGTCACATGTCACACAACTCTGCATCTCCCTCCACTGGCTCCCTGTACCTGCCTGAATCAAATTTAAGTCCCCGATGTTGGCTCTCAGATCAACCCATGGAAACACTCCTCCATGCACTGAGTAAACTATTAGGACTTATGTTCTGTTGACTCTTTCTGTGATGCAGAATTCCTTCTCTATGACTGGTACTATCTTGCACTTAATTTTGATGCTTGGAATTCAATAGTTTATATCAATAGTTTATATCAACAGTTTATGTCATGGGGGCTTTTTGAACCCCATGTAGTTCACTCCCTTGTTCTCCTTGAACTCAGTTTCATGTGTATCTGGCCCGAGACTGAACTCAGTAGTGACACTTATGCAGCAGACAGCTCCTTAATGGCTGTATGCTTGGTTTGTTTTCTGCCTGTCTTGGAAGCTGCCCTGGATAATTGTCTGCTAAATGACTAATGTAAAATAATGCAGTGATAATGGGACCAAGTGATGTTCTGTTCTGTGTGAACCAGCTCTCTGTAACAATGCTTAAAACCCTGTGTCAGAATGGTGGAAGGGGAGAACAGGGTAAGTTGAGTGAGTGGGTAAAATGAGCCACCCCTTGTATCTAGGCAACCATAAACAAAAGTACTAATGTGACCACAAATTAAGGAAGTATAGTTCACATTACTCAATCCATCTTGGACTCAAGCACATGGAGAGAGTGGTAAGCAAACCAGAGCAAAAAAAAAAAAAAAAGATTTTTTGTCATGCCAAGTGAATTCATCGTGTTACTAAAGATATAAGTCTTGTATCTTAATTAAAATAAATAAGTTTTGGACATTATTTCATGTTGAGGTAAGTCAGGGGCGGCATGGTGCCGCAGTGGGTAGCGCTGTCACCTCACAACATGAAGGTCTCGGGTCCCCGGCAGGGCGGCCAGGGTCCCTTCTGTGTGGAGTTTGCATGTTCTCCCCGTGTCTGCGTGGGTTTCCTCCGAGAGCTCCGGTTTCCTTCCACAGTCCAAAGACATGCAGGTCAGGTGAATTGGAGACACTAAATTGCCCCTAGGTATGAATGTGTGTGTTTGTCTGTGTGTCTGCCCTGCGATGGACTGGCGACCTGTCCAGGGTGTTTCTCCGCCTTTCGCCCTATGAGTGCTGTGATAGGCTCCAGCACCCCCCGCGACCCTAATTAGGATAAGCGGCTTAGATAATGAGTGAGTGAGCGAGAGTTAAGTCAGTGTAAGCTACAAAACAAGGTCATAAACTTAGCGTAATTGTGGATCTGAGCCACTGTGTGAAAGAGTTTTGTCAAAATGGAGGTTGTGGGGTAAAATGTGCCAGTGATGCTGGGGCAAAGTTGAGTCAAATGGCTCAGTTTACCCCCAAAAGTTTTGATAGGCTACATATGTACAGAGTAACAGATGGAAAGGCAGTCCAAAAGAAAGGCAAATAGAGGCTCAGCTTCCTTGGATGATCTAAAGAGAGCAGCAAGGCAAGCGTCAGAGGTAGGGTTACCACCCGTCCCTTATCATATAATAATATCTGTATTGGAAAATAAAATAGTGCATGGAGGGATGTCTGACCTTAAACAGCACACTGCAGGTGTCCGAGCGGAGCGGACTACACAGGGTCGCTCGACTCCTTATATCCCAGCCTTTCCCTGAGCCAGTCCCTTATTTCTCCATGTAAAATTTGGCAACCTTAGAGGGGCGGTCCATTTGGTCTGTGGCAAAGAACCACAAGACAGACAGGATGACACTGAAGAGGTTTATCAACAAAACAAGTAAAGGAGAAGTTCCCAGAACAGGTTATGCCAGATTAGCAAACGCTCATCAGATTTTGATGATAACAGAGAGTTTTAACTTGCCAGCCACATCAAGAAACTTGCAGTACAGTTTCATGGATTAAATCCCATAAATGCACAGAACTGGCATTTGAATTAGCAGGCAAGAAAGGCATTTCTATTGCTGAAAACTGGACCAAGCAAAAGAGAGCAGGTTAGCTCTTTTTAAATAACTTATTTTTGTATTACACAGTTACAACCCTAGGTTATTTTTCATGCAAATTTATTACTTTAATGAGTTTTCACTCACAATTGGTCACAACTGGTTTGAGCTCTTCAGAAAGTGTCACCATCTATCATGAGTTGAGAGGTGATACCCCTACAGGGCTCAATTTACCCAACCCCATGCTCATTTTACCCCTACCATGGGGCAAGTTGTGCCATAGGACTTTTTTTGATGGGTCATTGTTCTTAAACCATAATAATGAGATAACTTGTTTTAATTTCCATGCGTACACAACAACTTGAGGTATATATAGTAACTTTTATTTGAAAAAAATACACTTTTATTTTGCAGTAAAACAATCAAATGTAAAAAGCGGCCCATGTTAACCTGGTTCACTGAATGTAAGATGGGTAATAGTCATTCAGATGGGTGTTATAGTAGGACCACCACAGCTGCATATGATCACATTGTCTGTCATGTATGAAGGTCTGTGCTCTGTGTGTTTTCCCAGTTTTCTGCTAATTCATGCTGATGTCAAGTAAAAGTAAAACATGATTCAATGGAAAACAAAAAGAAGACCAAAATGTTCAAGTACGCCTCTCTGGTAAAAATAATGTCTTTGAAATAACAGACATTTTTCACCGGTCATGTCTTGTCTCCAGTGAGTATTAGTCTTTTAGTTCTTAGTGTTATTTTGGGGATGTTAGTTCTGTAGTTCTTTGTGTTTGGAGGATGTTAGTTCTGTAGTTCTTAGTGTTATTTTGGGGATGTTAGTTCTGTAGTTCTTAGTGTTATTTTATGGATGTTCTGTAGTTCTTAGTGTTATTTTATGGATGTTCTGTAGTTCTTTGTGTTATTTTGGGGATGTTAGCTCTGTAGTTCTTAGTGTTATTTTGGGGATGTTAGTTCTGTAGTTCTCCTCACTCCTTCCCACAGCCTCTGTTCCTCCGATGACAATCTCCTGTCTGTACCATGCAGGACCAAGCACTGGACCTGGGGCGTCAGAGCTTTCTCCATAGCTGCCCCCTCCCTCTGGAACTCCCTCCCCAGACACATCCGAGACTGCACCCGACTGTCCGTGTTCAAATCATCTCTCAAAACTCACCTCTTCAAAATTGCTTTTAATGTGTGATTAATGCTGTGTTATATGCTTTTTACAGTACTGATTCTTATGATTATTTTATGCATGTTAAGCATCTTTGAATACCCTGAGAAGCACTCTCTATATAAAATGCATTATTATTAAGTGTTTTGTCTTGTTTAGTGTTTATTGGTTGTTTAGCATCTTAATGTTGTGTGGTACTGTAGTGTTTATTAGTTTTTAGTGTTTAGTGTGGTTTAGTCTCTATTAGGTTTTCAGTGTTATTTGAGTGTCAATGTTACTTAGCCGATTAGTATTTATTACTTGTCAGAGTAAGATATATAATGGTATCACATGGAGAACTTTTCACTGAAACGGAGGCAACATGAATTATTAGATTTTCAAATGTAGGAGTGAAACAGAACAAAGTACACACCATACAAACACACACTGACAGACAGCGAAAAAAGATGTCATAATCAAAAGTTTCAGTTTATTAATCTGATAACACACCAACAACAATTTATTCTCTTAGCAGCCTTAGCCCACGCTGTTATTATTATTATTGTTGTTGTTGTTGTTATTGTTGTTGTTAAAGCGGCTCTCCCCGGCACATCAAGTGTTTGTAGTTTGATTTCTGGTAAACAGAGCAAATTCGTTGACTGACTAGTTACTGCAAAGATGCCTTGTGATTTGATATCTTAACGATCACATTATTTTGCTGTAATTGGTTGTTCTTTTTGTTTATTTTTAATAATACACACACACACACACACACACACACACACACACACACACACACACACATATATATATATATATATATATACAATTATCAGGTACGAAAACAACAGAGGGCGCGAAGCAAATTAAAAGAGAGATCAATGTTCTTGTCCATTCTTTCCACCCTCCGATAATAACTGAAAACAAAATGTATTTTTAAATGTTGTATTTTTAAAATGTATGAACATTGGTTATGAAAACCGTGACATGCTGCTGTGTATCCTCCACGCACGTCTCCGTGTTATAAATCGGCGTTAAATGAGTAATAAATAACTGCAGCGCGCATGTGAAGTATTGTGTTCTACGATGATAATAAACACCGACTGATCACGCCATTCACAACACAGACAAAAAGCAGAACTTGTTACGAACGGATATGAAATGAATGTATGAAATGAATATGAATATCTGCGATTGCGGTCATATCTTTAATAAAATCTCAAGTACAGAAGAGTTTACAATCAAGTTAATAACGAGGATCAAGTTCGTCTCCATATACTAGCTATACCCATATGACAAGTTAGCCTTTTCATGCCCGTGTGATTTTATTGCTAATTAATCACATGAATGATTGGGGATTTTTGATCTGATACAATGTTATCCCTGTTTGTGTGTACGTCAGCAGATCACATGTATTGCGCAGGCGCAGCATAGTTGTTTCGATTTTACCTCAATTTATGCTTGGTTGTTGGCCTAACTGTTTCGGTGGATACATTTAAATTTAAGCAATTAAATTAGAAGCATCTGACCGTATTCTTAACACCTACCGAACAAGCATAGTGGCCTTTAAAGCCATTGGCCACAATTAGTGGCTTTTGGTTGTCGTAATAGGTGACATAGTTCGTTAGCTAATGTTAGCTATCCCGGTTACCCAGCTAGCTTAATCGAAACACTCCCTCCGGCTCCAAATCAAGTTGTTTACGTTTAGCCACTCAACTATCAGGACAACTCTCGCAACAGTTTGGAAGTTCTTGCTCGTCCTGAATACATATTGTATCAAAATGAAATGGATATTGCTGCTGTTTTACATGGAGTAGTATATTATACTATCACGACATTCTGTTTTCGAAATCAAATGTGGTCGGTTAGAGCAAGCTAGCTAATACAGATTGAATACCCAAGGTAAGTCAACATGGCTAACCTAGCTCATTTTAATGTTAGCTAACCTAGCCATTCGCAAAGGGCTTGCTTAAGCGTCTCTCTTGGGCAGTTAACAAGTTGAACTCATATCGTTGCTAGTTTGTAAAGCTGAATTTACATTACAAGCAAGGGAGCAAGGTTAGCTAATTATAAAAGATAATGTCATGAGGGCGAATCTATTTCACGGGTGGTATATGTTGGAAAGTGACTTAACGTTCACTGATGCTACTACATGGCGTCGTGTTCCAAGAATGTCATATATGGGAACGATTTTATATGCAGTACATGCTATACAATAGTTCTAGACATGTTTCCTCTTCAGTGATCGCTTTAGTGTAACGGCGCAGCAATTCAACTTTTGCTTCACGCAGATGGATAAACCACCTTTCAGACAGAACCAGGTGTGCGGGGCTTGGGTTATGAAGGAGAGACTTGGAACAGGAGGGTTTGGTCATGTCTACTTGTATCAACACCTGGTGAGCTGTGTTATTTCTCTAACCAAGCTGCTGGTGTCAGTCAAGCAGTCAGGCATTTTAATAATGCTTAAGTCCCTGTGACGTAAAGAATAAGAGTTAACCCAAACTGGATCTGACTATACAGGAAACCTCTGAGAAAATTGCCGTGAAGCTCTGTCGTCTGGAGCTGAATGCAAAGAACAAAGACAGATGGAGTCGAGAGATCCAGATCATGAAGAAGTATGTTGGTATCATGTGACACAAGTGCTAGCGTAGATTTACTGAGATATAAGGCTCCTTAAAGCCCATTCTCCTCTGTAGGTTGAACCACCTGAATGTAGTGACCGCGAGGGATGTGCCAGATGAACTGAATCACATTGCTCTGAATGACCTTCCACTCTTAGCCATGGAGTACTGCTCCAAAGGAGACCTTCGAAAGGTACTTCTAGCCAGCGCTGTGTTCTCACTGAAATAGCTATGTTATAACAATAATAGTTATATGTTGTTGTCGTTTTTGTGAGAATGTGATGCTGATAGACTGCACTTTGTCAGAGTTTGAAGTTCTGCTGCTTTCATCAACTCTCCCCGTTTGTACAGGTGTTAAGTAAACCAGAGAACTGCTGTGGACTGAAGGAGAGTGAAGTTCTGTCCTTACTCAGCGATGTCGGTACTGTGTCATATGGGTCACTGTTTAAACATTGGTACTGTGTCATATAGGTCACTGTTTAAACATTGGTACTGTGTCCTATAGGTCACTGTTTAAACACTGGTACTGTGTCCTATAGGTCACTGTTTAAACACTGGTACTGTGTCATATGGGTCACTGTTTAAACATTGGTACTGTGTCCTATAGGTCACTGTTTAAACATTGGTACTGTGTCATATGGGTCACTGTTTAAACACTGGTACTGTGTCATATGGGTCACTGTTTAAACACTGGTACTGTGTCATATGGGTCACTGTTTAAACATTGGTACTGTGTCATATGGGTCACTGTTTAAACATTGGTACTGTGTCATATAGGTCACTGTTTAAACATTGGTACTGTGTCCTATAGGTCACTGTTTAAACATTGGTACTGTGTCATATAGGTCACTGTTTAAACACTGGTACTGTGTCATATAGGTCACTGTTTAAACATTGGTACTGTGTCCTATAGGTCACTGTTTAAACATTGGTACTGTGTCCTATAGGTCACTGTTTAAACACTGGTACTGTGTCCTATAGGTCACTGTTTAAACACTGGTACTGTGTCATATAGGTCACTGTTTAAACACTGGTACTGTGTCATATAGGTCACTGTTTAAACATTGATACTGTGTCCTGTAGGTCACTGTTTAAACACTGGTACTGTGTCATATAGGTCACTGTTTAAACATTGGTACTGTGTCCTATAGGTCACTGTTTAAACACTGGTACTGTGTCCTATAGGTCACTGTTTAAACACTGGTACTGTGTCCTATAGGTCACTGTTTAAACACTGGTACTGTGTCATATGGGTCACTGTTTAAACATTGGTACTGTGTCATATGGGTCACGGACGTGTCTGAAGTGGTCTTTTATGAGGCTGAACTGAGCAGAGACATTGACAATGTTTTCTGTTACACACAGGGTCAGGCATTCAGTACCTTCATGAGAACAAGATCATTCACAGAGATCTGAAGCCAGAGAACATCGTGCTTCAGGACATTAATGGAAAGGTACTGGCCATTCACTGCATGCAGCTCTGTGAGTGCAGTATCCCTACACCACTGCATATCTGAATTCTCATCTCTGTGTCTGTACAGCTGGTCCATAAGATCATAGACCTGGGATATGCCAAAGACCTGGACCAGGGCAGCCTTTGCACTTCATTTGTTGGGACTTTGCAGTATCTGGTGAGACTATTATAAGGCCTGTTCCATGCAAATGACTTTTTTCAGTGTTTTTAATTGATGTTTTATGTAGAAGGACACAAGCTCTGATATCAGAAAGACCTTTGTCTGTGCGTCTGTCTGTCTGATTCTGTCTGTCTGTCTGAATCTGTCTGTCTGCGGGTGTGTTTGTGTTGTAGTTACATAATGCAGAAGCTGTGTTTAATTCTGTGGTACTTTCTAAAAGTGTCTATACTATATATACCAAAGCTGAGATTTCTGAGATGCTCATAAGTGTCATTGGTCTGTACCAGGCTCCAGAGCTGTTTGAGAACAAACCGTACACCGTCACTGTGGATTACTGGAGCTTTGGCACCATGATTTTTGAGTGCACCTGTGGGTTTCGGCCATTTCTACATCATCTGCAGCCCGTGCAGTGGTACGTGTCAGCAGTTTTCTGAACTTAGTGTGTACTTGTCTGTAGTTTTCTTAACTCAGTGTGTACTTGTCTGTAGTTTTCTTAACTCAGTGTGTACTTGTCTGTAGTTTTCTGAGCTCAGTGTGTACATGATGTTAAAAATGGGGTTTATACTGACACAGAGGTCCAGCGTACTTCAGTGGTGCTCTGGGTATTGGTGTTTTGTTTGGTTAACCTGTATGTGTAACCTCTGGGCTTTTTACACAGTAATCATCTTCCTATGACTTGTCTTCCTCCTTCCAGGACCGGCAAAGTCCGAAACAAAGGACCAAAGGACATCATGGCCGTGGAGGATATGAACGGTGAAGTGCGGTTTTCGGCACACCTGCCCTATCCAAATAACCTCAGCAGGTCAGAGTCGACTCAGACACACACCAGCTCTCTTCCCCTCAGACACTGGCCCAGTGGAGTCTTTTATCGTTAGACACATGATGCTGTTAGCTCAGTGGTTACCTTCTCTGGGTACGGTCAGACAGGCTCTGTGATGACTGGGGTGATGCTGTGTGTGTGTGGGCAGGACGCTACTGGAACCTCTGGAAAACCTGCTGCAGATGATGTTGAAATGGGACCCAGTTCAGAGAGGAGGGGGGAGTAACCTGGACACAAAACAACCCCATTGCTTTGTAGCTCTTGAGCAGATCCTCAGTATGAAGGTTTGATATTTTCTCTTGTCTGCGATTCACAAAGTGAAAATGAATCCTGTAGAGTAGAGTCTTGTCCTGTCAGTCAGGTTTGCCCAGTGCTGTGAGTGTGTGTCAGACAGATGTCCCGCCGCCCGTAGGTCGTCCACATCCTGAACATGACCACCACCCAGGTCCACTCTTTCCTGCTCGCTCCTGACGAGAGCCTCCACTCGCTGCAGCAGAGGGTCGAGGCGGAGACCAAAATCGAACACCTGAATCAGGAGTTACTGCAGGAAACCGGGGTGTCCCTGGACCCCCGCAAGCCTGCCGCGCAGTGCGTCCTCGACGGAGTGGTACGTCAAAAAATACCCAGCGCTTTTCTCAAACATGTCTCTGTGAATGACTCCAAGTAAACCATCCTTCTGTTCCCTGTGCGTTTTCCTTTTGTGTCTTTTGTGTCTCAGAGAGGATGGGACAGTTATATTGTCTATCTGTTTGACAAGAGCATGACCAAGTACGCCGGACCGTTCACCGCACGCCCACTGCCCGAGAGCGTCAACTTCATCGGTAGGTAAACTGTATCTTTATCTCTGAGTTACCACTCCAACCTTCACTGGAGGAAGAGTTTAAGTCCCACCGTAAAGCATTCTGCCTTCCACACCGTCTGTAGACCTGGTCAAATAAAAGCCTTACAAAGTAAACCATCCAATGTCTTCTCCGTTGTCTCGTGTAGACAGAGCCAGTCTTCCACAGAAATGTCCTCTTTACACTGGTCCCAGTGTGTGTAGTTTGAGTGGGAGTGGGCTGGTCCCGGTGTGTGTGGTTTGAGTGGGAGTGGTTTAAGCTGGTCCCGGTGTGTGTGGTTTGAGTGGTAGTGGTTTAAACTGGTCCCGGTGTGTGTGGTTTGAGTGGTAGTGGTTTAAGCTGGTCCCGGTGTGTGTGGTTTGAGTGGGAGTGGTTTAAACTGGTCCCGGTGTGTGTGGTTTGAATGGGAGTGGTTTAAACTGGTCTGCTGCCTGATACAGATAACCCATTTGTCTCTTTACGGATGCAGTTCGCGAAACGAAGACCCAGCTGCCCCTGAGTGCCCTGAAGAAGGTTTGGGGTGAGGCCGTGAGCTACATCTGTGGCCTGAGAGAGGACTACAGCCGCCTCTTCCAGGGACAGAGAGCTGCAATGTAAGAGTGCTGGTCTGGACGCCCAGAAATCTGTGGAGAGGACAGAAAACCTAAATATGCATTCTGCACTGTGACCGGTTCCTGCTTTTATTTTGGGCTGTGTTTCTGTCCTTTCTCTGTTCTAGGCTGAGCCTCTTACGCTATAACACCAACCTGACCAGATATAAGAACCTGATGTTCTCCCTGTCCCAGCAGCTCAAAGCCAAACTGGATTTCTTCAGGAGCAGCATTCAGTACGACCTGGAGAAATACAGTGACCAGATGCAGTATGGCATATGTATGTTACACACATATATATGATCAGCTTTATTAAACCACAAATATTTATGTTATTTATGGAAAACCATAATTTCTTCCCTAATTCTAGCTTCTGAAAAGATGTTGAAAGCTTGGCAAGATAATGAAGAGAAAGCTGCTGCCTTTGGACAGGTACCTGATACAAGACTGTTTTTCATTTAATACCTGATACAAGACTGTTTTTCATTCAATACCTGATACAAGACTGTTTTTCATTTAATACCTGATACAAGACTGTTTTTCATTCAATACCTGATACAAGACTGTTTTTCATTTAATACCTGATACAAGACTGTTTTTCATTCAATACCTGATACAAGACTGTTTTTCATTCAATACCTGATACAAGACTGTTTTTCATTTAGTACCTGATACAAGACTGTTTTTCATTTAGTACCTGATACTAGACTGTTTTTCATTTAATACCTGATACAAGACTGTTTTTCATTTAGTACCTGATACTAGACTGTTTTTCATTTAGTACCTGATACTAGACTGTTTTTCATTTAATACCTGATACAAGACTGTTTTTCATTTAATACCTGATACAAGACTGTTTTTCATTTAATACCTGATACAAGACTGTTTTTCATTTAGTACCTGATACTAGACTGTTTTTCATTTAATACCTGATACAAGACTGTTTTTCATTTAATACCTGATACAAGACTGTTTTTCATTTAATACCTGATACAAGACTGTTTTTCATTTAATACCTGATACAAGACTGTTTTTCATTTAGTACCTGATACAAGACTGTTTTTCATTCAATACCTGATACAAGACTGTTTTTCATTTAATACCTGATACAAGACTGTTTTTCATTTAATACCTGATACAAGACTGTTTTCCATTTGGTACCTGATACAAGACTGTTTTTCATTTAGTACCTGATACAAGACTGTTTTTCATTTAATACCTGTTTTTCTTTTGGATAGTTTCCTTTTGCCTTGTGTTCTCTGCACGTGTTGGGTTAGGGTTAGGGTTAGGGTTGAATGTTTATGCTCTGTGTGTATGGGTTGAATGTTTATGCTCTATGTGTATGGGTTGAATGTTTATGCTCTGTGTGCAGGTTGCAGAGATCAGTCATTTGGACGAAGAGATCATGGCTTTACACTCAGAAATCGTTGAGCTGCAGAGAAGTCCATATGCCCGTCGCCAAGGAGACGTCATGGAGCAGCTGTAAGTATTGTCAGGGAGTTACCTGCTGTTTTCTGAGCTATAAAAGATACCAAGTGAGTCTAAGCATTGATCTGATGTCTCTTCATTGCAGTGAAGAGAAGGCTATTGAACTCTACAAACAACTAAAGGCAAAGTGCAAAAGTAAGCAGTGCCATTAGCTTCATCATTTTTCTCCTAAAGTAACTGACGCTGCATTACAGTGTGGAGAAATGGAGTGTGTGTGTGTGTGTGTGTGTGAGAACAGGGTGCGTGTGAGAGGCACACTTTAGGGCGGGGCTTGTAGGGACCTTTCTGTAAGCAGTGATATTCACATGGTCATTTTTCCATATTTGCCCATGGCAGTGCCGGATCCCCAGCACGGCTACAGTGACAGTGCTGAGATGGTGAAGATTATTGTCCAGACAGTCCAAAATCAGGACCGGGTGTTGAAGGATCTCTATGCCCACCTCAGGTAAAGTCTCTGTCCCGAATCTTCCTGTCAGTCAGACTTAACACAGGCTACACTCAACTCCCCCGTCAGTCAGACTTAACACAGGCTACACTCAACTCTCCCGTCAGTCAGACTTAACACAGGCTACACTCAACTCTCCCGTCAGTCAGACTTAACACAGGCTACACTCAACTCCCCCATCAGTCAGACTTAACACAGGCTACACTCAACTCTCCCGTCAGTCAGACTTAACACAGGCTACACTCAACTCTCCCGTCAGACTTAACACAGGCTACACTCAACTCCCCTGTCAGTCAGACTTAACACAGGCTACACTCATCTCTCCTGTCAGTCAGACTTAACACAGGCTACACTCGACTCCCCCGTCAGTCAGACTTAACACAGGCTACACTCAACTCCCCCATCAGTCAGACTTAACACAGGCTACACTCAACTCTCCTGTCAGTCAGACTTTAAGCCAAGACATCCTTCATGCAGCTCAGTGCCACTGTTCTTCCTCTGTTCAGAGTGTATCTCCAGACAGGCCCTGAGGTGTCTGTTGAAGGTTGAATCGTTCTGTGTGCTTCACGTTCACATGTTCCCTTCCGTTTCCCCCATGTTTCATTTCACAGCAAAATCCTCCTGAGCAAGCAGAAGATCATTGACCTGTTCCCAAAGATTGAGAAGACCCTGGAGAACATTAAGGATGCAGACAGCACCGTTATGCAGATGCAGATGAAAAGACAGAGAGAATTTTGGCACCTGCTGAAGATTGCTTGTGTGAGACGTCATTCAGTCTCTGCACTGAGCGCGGAACAGAGAAATCTAATGATTATCATAATGACCTCAACCCCATCTTTCTCCATAAACACACATTTCTGACCAGTACATTTAACCTTCACCATACTTACCAGTCTGCCATTGGCTGAGCTCTCTCCACCCTGTCCAAACCGTCACCAGGTCTCACTGTGAGATGCTTGATTGTACTAGAATATTCTAGTGCTTATTAGAGGTTGAGCGGATTAGGATGTTTGCCTGGCCTTTGATGCTGGGATTAATAATGATTGTTTGTTTTGTTTTGTTTGATCGTTTGTTTGTTTTTTTTTATTATGTATTTGTTTCTATTTGTTCCAGGCCCAGAACACTTCACGTGGCTCCGCAGCGCAGGCCACAGACATGTCCAGCCCATTCTCCACCCTGTCGCCCCACCCTCAGCCCTCCTGCTCCTCGCACGGCCTCCGCTCTCTGCCCGGACCTCACGACGAGTGAGTCTCTTACTTCCCCAACACGACACCTCACACCTCTACACCTCTACACCTCACACCTCACACCTCTACACCTCTACACCTCACACCTCTACACCTCACACCTCTACATGTCACACCTCTACACCTCACACCTCTACATCTCTACACCTGTACACCTGTACACCTCACATCTCTACATCTCTACACCTGCACATCTCACACCTCTACATCTCTACACCTGTACACCTCACATCTCTACATCTCTACACCTGCACATCTCACACCTCTACATCTCTACACCTGTACACCTCACATCTCTACACCTCTACATCTCTACACCTCACACCTCTACATCTCTACACCTCTACATCTCTACATCTCTACACCTGTACACCTGTACACCTCACATCTCTACATCTCTACACCTGTACACCTGCACATCTCACACCTCTACATCTCTACACCTGTACATCTCTACACCTCACACCTCTACATCTCTACACCTCACACCTCTACATCTCTACATCTCTACACCTGTACACCTGCACATCTCACACCTCTACATCTCTACACCTGTACACCTGTACACCTCACATCTCTACACCTGCACATCTCACACCTCTACATCTCTACACCTGTACACCTGTACACCTCACATCTCTACACCTCTACATCTCTACACCTCACACCTCTACACCTCTACACCTCACACCTCACACCTCTACATCTCTACACCTCACACCTCACACCTCTACATCTCTACACCTCACACGTCTACATCTCTACATCTCTACACCTGTACATCTGTACACCTCACATCTCTACATCTCTACACCTGCACATCTCACACCTCTACATCTCTACACCTGTACACCTGTACACCTCACATCTCTACATCTCTACACCTGCACATCTCACACCTCTACATCTCTACACCTGTACACCTGTACACCTCACATCTCTACACCTCACACCTCTACTGTCAACACTACGCATTTCATCACTTTACAGCCCGCTGATCAGTGTACACAAGGGGTGGGACAATGAATTGAAATTCGGTATATCGCGATCCAAAAATATCACAATCCGTTTTGTAAGTAAGAAAATTATATCGCGATACATGCTACTTTGTATTGTACCCTACCCCCTAGAAATGAAAGATTCTTTGGCTATGATTCTCAACTTCTACAATTAATTAATGTGCATTGACTTAAGAAACGAGAACATTCTCCTGAATATATGTCGCGTGGCAAGTTGTGTAGTAGGCTATCGCGTCACGACTGTATTACATAGGAACACGACTGTATTACCTAGGAACACGACTGTATTACTTAGGAACACGACTGTATTACATAGGAACATGTGTCATTGATCTACGATGGCCGATTAAGATGCCTTAACAATGAAAGCCGTAATGGAATTGTGGTGTCTTGTTATCTTATGCGCCATTTAAAACTTAAGCTTTATTTCAGCTAATCATGATGTGACTATCAATGTCAAAATAACACATTACGAACGTGTGTCATTGAAAACTGCTGTTTAAAATGACTGAACAATGAAAACGTGAAGGGATTTATGACATCTTGTTAGGCAAAGAAACGGTTTCGGTTCATAATGTCGAAACACATACTTAATGTATGATTCATGACGACATGTTGGTCATTTAATTTAATATGTTTAATTAACTTTGCTGCTGGGAAGCATTGAGGGAGCCTGTATTTATGACACTTTTGTTATATTTCTGATCTTTATGAGAATGTCTGTTGTTACTTTGCTCTCTTTATGTGTTGTCTAGTAGAGAACTCTATTCAAAGGAGAATTTATTTTGTATTTTGCATGGCTAAAAATTAACTACCAATTCTGAATATTCATACTTTGTCACTGAACTGTTATTAGGCTCTGTCGAATCGTGGTGATATTGAATCGTGGTGATATCGAATCATGTACCTCATGTCGCATATTGAACCGAATCGTGAGAACTGTATTGTCCCATCCCTAGTGTACACAGGTCTCAACCATGTCAGCCCACTCAGAAAATGGTTAGTAAGCACAGGACAGAAAACCGTGTGAAATCTCACTGAGCTCTGAGCTGTCTCTGAGTCTGGAGTCATCTGGAGCCACTGGTGTTACAATTCTGTGAGACTCTGTAAACACTTAAGTCATGTGACCCCTGAGCATGCTCAGATGAGTCTGTCTCCTCAGCACTGATGACCCTGTTCATTTGAATGCTTTGCTTTACAGTGAATCAGTCAACCATTTACTGGAGGAGAATCAGAGGTACCTGACCCAGCTGACCAGTTTACTGCAAGAAACCACAGAGGAGAAATCTGAGAGTGTAATGGTGAGGCGTTTAATTAATATTTAATATAACGTGTTAATATTGGGGAAACACGCTCATTTCACTGGATGTAATAAGTCTTATACTGAGCTTCTGGATGTGTGAGGCTAGTCAGAGTTGTCCATTGTCTTGCATGGTCTGGACTAGCTGGCAGACTGCTTTCAGCTCTCTGTGAACATCAGGAGAAGAATGTTGTTTTAGTGATTGGTGAGGGATTTTAAAGATGGATAACAGGAACATGTATGTTTTAAAGATGGATAACAGGAACATGTATGTTTTTTCAGGATCAAGACTGGAGCTGGACCAGATATGAGGGTCTGATTGCCAAACCTCAGCGTCTGTAGGTTCTTTCCCGAGAGAGCTTTCTCCCATAAGGATGCTCAGCTGTACTGTTCAGAAATGCCTCCGTGAGTTTTGGCTGGTTGAAGAAATGCCTCTGTGGGTTTTGGTTGGCTGGAGAAACGCATTCATGACTTTTGGTTGGTTGGAGAAAAGCCTTCATGAGTTTTGATTGGCTGGTATGATTTTTTTTTTGTGACTTGTTAATCTGTCATGGCCTTGCATTCTAGTAACTGTTCTGAAGTCCTGTATAGACATCATGTAAATTAAATCGATGTGTGCGTGTGTGTGTGTGTGTGTTTTTGGGGTTTTTTTTCGGTAAAAACATGATCCGGGAGCTAGTGAGAACTCCATTAGCGTGACCTTACTTGCTCCTGTGAGGAAAACAAGAGAATCTGTTGAGGTTTTCCTGAATTGTCAACCAAGACCTGAGCATGATAGTATTTCTGGAGTATGTTCCCAATAAAATTAACAGTGACATGCAGAAAGGTTAAAGATTAAGGTGAAATCATTTGAAAGTGTGTCTGTCTGGTGAACCACTACAGGTCACTGAATTACAGTTTGGAGCCTGACATGTAACATGGGAAACAGTCTGGACAGTAGTCCAGTGTTTCTGCTGCCTGGGGTGCCCTTTTCATTTGTGTGTTCTTTCTCTATGGGGATGTTTTATTTGAAGTTAGACACATCTTGATTTCTGAATCGTATAGATAAGCAAATGCACTTTAAAAGCTCAATGTGAATGTTTAGATATGTTAGTCACAATGATTTTGCTGTATGTATGTAAACTTAAGATGTTTCATTCTGATGTTTAATGGACAGATTCCTGGAGAATATCATGCTCATAGAGAAATGCTACAAACTTAAATGAACTTTAATCTGTCATGGTCTAATCCAGCCCATACCTGTTTGATAAAATATGGAAATATGATGTCAGGCACCAACAATGTGCTTTACATAAATGTATTCAGTGAAACAGCGATAAAAACACCTTGGTCTAACTAACAGTGGTGTCACTATAGGATTTAACTGTATTGGCAGAGTGTCATAAATAACCCATTATAATGGCAGTTCACAAGGAGGTCACAGGTGAAAATGTGCATTTATTTGAATGGAATAATTGCCCAAAAGATCAGGTGCTCAGTCTCTTTTCACAGTCAGATTACAGTCATACAGTTTTGCCACTGCAACTCAGTTCTTTAAGATGAAAACCGAAGAACTATGAATCGTTATCACAGAGCCTAATGATTCAGTTTGTTAAGAAATATTACAGACTACACAGACTAATTGAAAAAAAGCTGAATGGGTGAATATTATGTTTATTGTTATACATCAAGAGTAAATCTTTAATTATGGTGCACTACAGCTTTGGAAATCTACTTTAAGTGAGGTGAGCGTCATCTCACTTTAACAAGACATGTATGTAACGAGTGACAAGACCGTTTCATTTTCTTTTGTGTTCATGGCTGAAATGCACAATTTATTAAAACACCAGTTTTTAAATTGAATGGTTTGTTTGGTATGTTTCTTGTATTGGCTAGAGGCTTTATAGAGGGACATTTTCATGTGTCTAAGGCTGGTACAATGTGTCTTTTTTTAATATTATATGAAATAAGACCAACTATTGGACAGAATAGCAACTTTATACTGTAAAGAGCTACTTAAGAAGCCAGCTGTTTGAACGCTTCTCCTTTGGCTCTAGTATTACAGTAATATTTCACTGGCCATAAATGTAAGATTAATACAAACGGACAAATCGCAATTATAAAATAAAATCATTTCTTTTGGTCCATCGGCAGACAGCCTTATTTTGATTTAAATCTTGGCTGTGGACTTTTATTTTGACGTGTTCCATGGATTCGTGGGCAAGGAGCGACCCTTGTATGGGAAAGGGGGAAGTGTCGTGACATAAAATGCTAGCTAAGTAGAGAAGTGCCTAATTGAATGACAGGTAAGTTCACAGTCCTGGTATTATTAGATATTACTTTGTGTTCCCTTTCGGAAACTTTTCTATAATTAGACGTTGCTTTAGTGAAATGATTAGTTAAATTACCAGTTAGTTTTTTAGTTTAATATATTAGCTCACTTTAGCTTTTCACAGCCAGACTTCATTAGTCTCGAGTTAGCCTAGCTAGCTAGGTTTCAAAGAGCAGCATGCAGCCTGTTCTATAACGGGCATACTGGTTATGGGTGTGCTAATTACCCAGGTATCTAGTTCAAAGATTTACTTAAAAGGAACCCACGTTTAACAAGTAAGCTATGAAACGTTAGCTAGCTAACTATGCGAGTCAACAGAAACCTAACTTATATTAGCTAGCTGGCTAGCGTTAACTGGGTATAAACTGGCTTCACTAGTAGGGTATCGGACAATCCCACTTCGAACGGCTCCTCTGCGCTAGAACTGGAAAACAACAACAGCAAAACCTTGTGGCCCCAGGTGAGGTGCCTATGCCTCGGGCTAGACCTGATCCTGCAGTGTTTCAGGCGATCTACAGGTGCTTGACAGCTGTGTGCTGAGAGGTGCTGGGCTCTTGGGTAATTCAGAAAGCAAAAGCAAGCGACATGCCTTGCTCACTTATTAGGACTCGCCAACTGTGCGAAACGTTTTCCTTTCTGTTTTCTGTTTCATTGAAACTCAAATCGAAATATGATATTTCATAATTATTTGATGTTTGATATGTGATAGTTACTTAGGCTTGCACTGATATCGGCTCTATAATGGAAATTATGCATAATGCATATATCCCAAATTAGACCTTGTGCAGTGAGTGTAACTTTAATGATCCTCTTACCAATATCCTGAAGTGCATTCGTTGTAACAGTTGAAAAGTGACCAGAAGTTAAACGGAAGGTCTGAGTCAGTACATTCATTGTTTGGCAAACTCGATGCATATGGTTTAAATATGATGATTGTGTGTTGTCTCTGTGCAGCTGACGGCGGGAGTAGGTATGACGATGGCTCACGTGGGCGCGGTGGTTGCTGCTGTCACTGGTGTGATGGCCATTCTGTTGCACTCCTCCATTCATAAGATTGAAGAGGGACATTTGGCTGTGTACTATAGGTGAGCGTTAGGGAATTCATTTCAGCTGGTGCACTGAGTCAGGAATAGACTATTATTCATTAGAATATTTCTTTAGGTAGTGTGGGTAACCTCCCACTTTCATGGCTCACAGTTTGTTTAACTCAAATCTGTGTAGTAATACAGTAATTATTTGTTATTTGTCAGATGATAAGATATCCAGAATTCAGATTTGCTGCTCAGACATGCAGCTTCTATCAGAAAGAAACTATTCTGGTTTCAGCTGTGATTTCCAGCAAATTTAGAACTTCTCTGTATAATGTCAGTAGTAATTGACCTCCTACTTAGGATTTTTTTATTGCCTTTCAAATAAATGTCTGATATTCATTAACTGCTCCAATAAAATGTGTGTGCTCACACATCTAATGATCACTGTGTGTTTTTTTTCTGTAGAGGCGGGGCTTTGCTGACCAGTCCTAATGGCCCAGGATACCACATCATGCTGCCGTTCATTACAACCTACAGATCTGTGCAGGTTAGCTCTCAGCTCCACACGCCTTCCTCTCCTACGGGGTTTTATGGTGAGCGGCAGGGCTGTGGTAGAGTAATACAGGTCTCAGTGTGTGGGAACAACTCTGCCGCCTGCTGTAGGCATTAGACTGTAGAGTGCAGTGATTTGATTGGCTGTAGGCATTAGACTGTAGAGTGCAGTGATTTGATTGGCTGTAGGCATTAGACTGTAGAGTGCAGTGATTTGATTGGCTGTAGGCATTAGACTGTGGAGTTGCTGATTTCTCGTTGTGGACTCTCTGTATTGCAGACAACATTACAGACAGACGAAATAAAGAATGTGCCTTGTGGAACGAGGTAGAAACTCCACTGTGTCTTTCATTCACAATTACCCTGCGGCCAGAATGGCAGAGCTGTGTGTGGCTTTGCTCTGGAAGAAGCAGTGACCTGTTTTGTTCTTTTCCACAGCGGAGGTGTGATGATTTACTTTGACCGTATTGAGGTTGTGAACATGCTGGTTCCGTCTGCGGGTAAGAGACAGACAGGGCTTTGTCTTTCTTCAGCAGCGCTCCTTTTGTTTTTTGTTTTGCGTTTTTGGTGAAATCTCTCTAATGCTGTTTGTCTTCTCAGTGGTGGACATAGTGCGGAACTACACCGCAGACTACGACAAAACTCTGATTTTCAACAAAATCCATCATGAGCTGAATCAGTTCTGCAGTGTGCACACTCTGCAGGAGGTCTACATCGAGTTGTTTGGTAGGTCTTGAATTCTCTCGTAAAACTGTAGCTTTGTTTCAGTGACACATGGTGTGTGGTGTAAGAGTAGCTGCTGACCTGATTCATGTGATTCTGGTGAACAGATATTATTGATGAGAATCTGAAAACCGCTCTGCAGAAGGACCTGAATGTCATGGCTCCAGGTCTCACAATTCAGGTCGGAATTATTTCATATTTTTGTCACTTATTAAAATTATTGCAGTTGTTCAATGACTGCTTTAATGTTTGTATTTTCTGTTACTTGTTTAATTCTTGAAAGTGTGATTTTTTTTGTTTGGTCTTTTGCAGGCTGTTCGCGTCACAAAGCCTAAAATCCCAGAGGCTATCAGGAGAAACTATGAGCTGATGTGATTATCTTTAGTTTGTTTCACACTCTTCATCTGTGTGTTGGTGTGTGTGTTGTGTCACTGCGTGCTAGTCTGTGTGTTCTGTGACTGTGCTGTGTGACTGTCACACAATACACAAAGTCATACACCGACAGAGTTAATCTGCTAATGGGTGTCCAGTTTGACTGTGTGTTGATGTATGTGTGCAGTTTGACTGTGTGTATGTGTAGCTGTGCTGTGTGGCTGTGTATCTGAATCAGTGAACGGGGCTGTGCTGTGTGGCTGTGTATCTGAATCAGTGTACGGGGCTGTGCTGTGTGGCTGTGTATCTGAATCAGTGTACGGGGCTGTGCTGTGTGGCTGTGTATCTGAATCAGTGTACAGGGCTGTGCTGTGTGGCTGTGTATCTGAATCAGTGTCCGGGCTGTGCTGTGTGGCTGTGTATCTGAATCAGTGTCCGGGCTGTGTTGTGTGGCTGTGTATCTGAATCAGTGTACGGGGCTGTGCTGTGTGGCTGTGTATCTGAATCAGTGTACGGGGCTGTGCTGTGTGGCTGTGTATCTGAATCAGTGTACGGGGCTGTGCTGTGTGGCTGTGTATCTGAATCAGTGTCCGGGCTGTGCTGTGTGGCTGTGTATCTGAATCAGTGTCCGGGCTGTGCTGTGTGGCTGTGTATCTGAATCAGTGTCCGGGCTGTGCTGTGTGGCTGTGTATCTGAATCAGTGTACGGGGCTGTGTTGTAGGGAAGCTGAGAAGACCAGACTGCTCATCACTGCCCAGACTCAGAAGGTTGTGGAGAAGGAGGCAGAGACGGAGAGGAAAAAGGCCATCATAGGTGAGGACATGGATCCTGTTTGATCTTTCACTGCACCCTGTTCTTCTTTTGACTTGTCTTGATTAGATCAATTTTCATTTTTTCTCAGGGTCACTAATTCTACTCTTAGTTAAAAAAGAAAAGTGTTGTGGTACTAGTTAGATTAGGAGCACAGCAGAGCCCAGCTTTGAGAAGGAAAGCACCATTTAGACGGAGCTTTGAGAAGGAAGACTCGAGGTCTTGGTTTTGCATTTTGCTGAAGCTGATTATCGTAGACTTCAGGCCCTCGCTGTTTCTCCAGCACATCCCTCACTTGTGTCTGATCTCAGTACCTTTCCCTCAGTCTCTCCAGCTAACTGGACATGATGTAGATGTTTTTGGTTGCTTTTATTACGTATGACTGACGTGATTGGTGTCACTGTTTGATAGGGTTGAACGATTAATCGATTTAGAATCGAAATCGTGATTTGGAACAACGCGATTAGCAAATCGCAAAGGCTGCAATTTGGGACATACGTTATGGAGCGCACCTGACGTACGCTCCCTCAGAAGGCTGCAGAAAGTTCCACGGAATTGAATGGGCCATCCCAGCGTTGGGAAGTCCGATATGTCTTGATAATGACTGCTGAAAATAATTACTGACCACTACCACTGCCAACGGGTTCTGTGCTTCTGATTTACATATTTATATCATTCCTCATGTAGTCCGGTCACTTATCGTAACGGAAATAAACAGCCTGTCTGCAACAAGTTGACGAGTCTGCAGGTAGCCTAACATGATGCTATGCAACACTTGCAGCTCAAAAGTTGTGTTTGCTAGAGGGACTATTTTTCTCAGCGGAAGCCACAAAACGGCAATAAAATCATTCAAATGAAACACTGTGCAAAGTTTCTTTTATCATTTTGACAAGAATCCGTAGAAGTGGGGTCCTCTTCATCCTGTTGGGATTTATTTTCAATGACCGGTGGACTATACATTATCCCTTACATGTTCCATTGCTCTGTGTTCTATGCCAATTAAAAAATGTTATAAACACATGTTGGAAGCAATTCCATATCTTTAAGTTATCATGTTTGCATTAGAATGTAAAACAGTTAATATTTTGATGGTATCTCATGTGGTAATGCTCCATCACATGTTTTAAGTCTATTACACAGTGAATATTGAACTGAAGCTTGACTTTAAAAAATTATACCGCAAATCAAATCGAAATCACAATATCTGTCAGAAAAATCGCAAGTAGATATTTTCCTCAAATCGTTCAGCCCTACTGTTTGATGTGGTTGGTGTCACTGTTTGATGTGGTTGGTGTGTCACTGTTTGATGTGGTTGGTGTCACTGTTTGACGTGGTTGGTGTTTCACTGTTTGACGTGGTTGGTGTGTCACTGTTTGACGTGGTTGGTGTGTCACTGTTTGATGTGGTTGGTGTCACTGTTTGACGTGGTTGGTGTGTCACTGTTTGATGTGGTTGGTGTGTCACTGTTTGACGTGGTTGGTGTGTCACTGTTTGATGTGGTTGGTGTGTCACTGTTTGATGTGGTTGGTGTGTCACTGTTTGATGTGGTTGATGTGTCACTGTTTGACATGGTTGATGTGTCACTGTTTGACGTGGTTGGTGTGTCACTGTTTGATGTGGTTGGTGTTTCACTGTTTGATGTGGTTGGTGTTTCACTGTTTGATGTGGTTGGTGTTTCACTGTTTGATGTGGTTGGTGTTTCACTGTTTGACGTGGTTGGTGTTTCACTGTTTGATGTGGTTGGTGTGTCACTGTTTGATGTGGTTGGTGTTTCACTGTTTGACGTGGTTGGTGTGTCACTGTTTGATGTGGTTGGTGTTTCACTGTTTGACGTGGTTGGTGTGTCACTGTTTGACGTGGTTGGTGTCTTTTGCTGCAGAGGCTCAGAAGGTTGCTCAGGTGGCTGAGATCCACTTTCAGCAGAAAGTGATGGAGAAGGAGACAGAAAAGAGGATTTCTGAAATTGAAGGTAAAATTAAGAATGAAATGTGTTGGTTTTGTGGTTTATACTCATGGGTGGACTGTTAGAGGGATGGTTTGTTTCTGAAACTGTTGCCTGTTTGTCTGACTTTGCAGATGCTGCTTTCTTGGCGAGAGAGAAGGCCAAAGCTGACGCTGAGTATTACACTGCCGCCAAGTTCGCAGAGGCCAACAGAGTAAACACGCCCTCTCATACACGCACACGCCATCACAGACGTGCCATCACGCACACGCCATCACAGACGTGCCATCACGCACACGCCATCACAGACGTGCCATCCCACACAGACGTGCCATCCCACACAGACATGCCATCACGCACACGCACACGCCATCACGCACACGCACACGCACACGCCATCACAGCCGTGCCATCCCACACAGACGTGCCATCCCACACAGACGTGCCATCCCACACAGACGTGCCATCACGCACACGCACACGCCATCACAGACATGCCATCACGCACACGCCATCACAGACGTGCCATCACACACAGACACACGCCGTCACACACACAGATGTGCCATCACGCACACGCACACGCCATCACAGCCGTGCCATCACACACAGACACACACCATCACACACACACTATCACACACAAAGGCCAAACACACACACCATGACACACATGGCCCAAAAACACACATGATCTCATAATTTCAGTTTTTGACACTAAATGGTGTCTGGTACCATATCGTGTGAAATTAAAGTACAAATACCTCAGTTGAGATGGAGTACAGAGAGTGTGTGTGTGAAAATTTGCTTTCATGCAAATGAGTGCGAAGTCCGCAGCGTAGATCAGCTCTTGACTGGTATGGACTGTGTGAATCATGACACAGGCAGTGAATGTGGTGGAGTGGACTGTGTGAATCATGACACAGGCAGTGAATGTGGTGGAGTGGACTGTGTGAATCATGACACAGGCAGTGAATGTGGTAGAGTTGACTGTGTGAATCATGACACAGGCAGTGAATGTGGTGGAGTCGACTGTGTGAATCATGACACAGGCAGTGAATGTGGTAGAGTGGACTGTGTGAATCATGACACAGGCAGTGAATGTGGTGGAGTCGACTGTGTGAATCATGACACAGGCAGTGAATGTGGTAGAGTGGACTGTGTGAATCATGACACAGGCAGTGAATGTGGTAGAGTGGACTGTGTGAATCATGACACAGGCAGTGAATGTGGTAGAGTTGACTGTGTGAATCATTACACAGGCAGTGAATGTGGTAGAGTTGACTGTGTGAATCATGACACAGGCAGTGAATGTGGTAGAGTTGACTGTGTGAATCATGACACAGGCAGTGAATGTGGTAGAGTGGACTGTGTGAATCATGACACAGGCAGTGAATGTGGTAGAGTTGACTGTGTGAATCATGACACAGGCAGTGAATGTGGTAGAGTTGACTGTGTGAATCATGACACAGGCAGTGAATGTGGTAGAGTTGACTGTGTGAATCATGACACAGGCAGTGAATGAGGTAGAGTTGACTGTGTGAATCATGACACAGGCAGTGAATGTGGTAGAGTGGACTGTGTGAATCATGACACAGGCAGTGAATGTGGTAGAGTGGACTGTGTGAATCATGACACAGGCAGTGAATGTGGTAGAGTGGACTGTGTGAATCATGACACAGGCAGTGAATGTGGTAGAGTGGACTGTGTGAATCATGACACAGGCAGTGAATGTGGTAGAGTTGACTGTGGCTGTAACTGCTCCTCCTTTGCCTTCACAGCTCAAACTGACCCCGGAGTACCTGGAGCTCATGAAGTACCAGGCCATTGCATCCAACAGCAAGATCTACTTTGGCCAGGACATCCCCAACATGTTTGTGGACAACAGCGCTTCTCCCGTGGGCAAGATCCAAGACGAGGCGGAGCTGTCCGAGCCGCTGGAGCCCTTGAGTACTTTGGACAGGGCCAAGAAAGGGCCCAGAGCCTCGGAAGGCAGAGGCGCTCACTGATTGGTCCATGTCGCTGCTCCCGCCCCCTCTCTCTGCCTAGGGCTCATGGGCTTGTGTGGCTGTCTTAGATACTTGTTTGTTTGTTTGTTTGTTTTTTCTCATGTTGTATAGGGTGGTGGGATGCTTTAGAAAAGGATGCTGATGTATTCCCAACCAAATGACTGAATCTCCCATCAGTGGCCTGTGGAAGTCAGGAATATTGACTTCCAGAAATGTCCAGGGTTTGGGCTCCTGATGGAACAGTGCTGCCTGTATTCGGACAGACCGGGCTTAAATCCTGTTACTTCAACCGCTTAAATGTCTGTCTGCCCATGCAAGACTTGCATTTTTGTCATTTCAACTCTTGCAGATGTTTGGTAAATCCATGTATGTAGTGTGTGTGTGTGTGGTGAACTGCCTGTGGGTGGGTGTGTTGACATGCAGAGAGCTGATTGTGAGATGTCATCTTTGGTGTAACTGGAATCACAAGGCTTTACACTAATTGATTTTGAGGGCAACAAATGATGTAGCTGTAATCTGGCTGATTGCGTTCTCAGCTCTGTTCCTGAGTGCGTGTTCTGTGGCGTTTGGTCTTTTGCAGTTGGTTGTTGTTGAAGGTGCAGGAGCGGTGAGCTGGTGGAGAGAAACACTAGAGTCAGATAACATGTCTCATGGTCTCATCGTAATGCCCTCCTTTAAAAGCACATGCACTCATTCTAAAATGCATGACTGTCATTGGTTGATTTTCCAGAGCCTGTAGGACTGATGTTTGGCAAATGTTTTAAATGAGAAAATTGAGACCTGGATTATTTGGTGCTGTGTTTAGTTTTGTTTTCTGTCTGAACTGGTAGATGCTTGAGGCTGGAGAAGGGGTTTTTGATGTTTGTAAAGCAGGTTGGCTTTTGTTTTGTGTTGGTGATTAAACTGATTTTGAGGCATATCCTATAATAAAATGGACACACGGGAGGAACGTCTGAAAAGTGTCCCTTTGTCTCCTTCAGCTGTGTTTTGTGAAACAAACCTGTTTTTTTTTGGTGATCCATCCAAAAGGGAAATGTTTTAAGTGAAGGGCTAGATGTGTGAATAATTGAGATTGAATGAATTTGCTCTTATTTTCTCCTGTTTTGTGCTGTTTCTTGCTTCTATCTAAATCCTATGTGTCTTGCTTGAGTTAATCTTTTACCTGCTCCCAGTGGCAGTTTTAGCAGTTGTAAGTGCTGGCCTCGACCACTGGAGGGCACTCTTATCCCATCTCCAAAATGAAACAATCAGATAAGCAATTTCTGTTCATATGTAGATTCAGTACATTAAATTAAATTACGGAAAAAAAATTGATACACATGACAGTACATTTGAAAGCACTGACTCTCAGGATAAAAAGCGATGATGGTTAAAGACTGCTCTTCCAATACAGGCTGATGTCTAAGATATTTCATATTTCATATCTAAGACACTTAAGCCTCTGTCTGCTCCCGTATTTGGCCGCCTCATACGCTTTCTGTCCCTGCCTTTCTGCAGTGGTGCATTTACGATGGGTTTTTTTACAGCAGGAGGTCAGCAGTACAGAGCCAGTGGCCTGAGCATTTGCCCGGAGTGAACAGTGTTTATGGCCACAACTCGGCCTCTGACCAGCTTCCACTCTTCACTCTGGGAGACGGCACTGGGAGACGGTTTTGATTTTGATACAGACTGTGGAAGGGGACTGAAGGCACTCAGATATAATGGTGTAAACAGGCTGACTGTGCACTAAAGACGCAGAAACTATTTTAAAAAGGGGAGGAAATTGTGAGTCATTTGATTCGATTCAGATGTTGCTAATGCTTAGCTGGTGAAATGGAAAAAGGTTGGTTTGAAACAGTCATTAAATTAAATGTCTCTGAATGTTTGTCCTGTTGGCATAGATTGATCTCTTGATTTTAAAACCTTTATATGCAAAATTTATAATGTTTTGACAATGCTCAATTCTGTAAAATAAAACTTATTTTGATACAACTAAGTAGATGTGTTTGTTTCTTCACTTCTGAGAGTAGTGTGGCTGTTGGCCAGTGTTCACAGCAAAGTTCAGAAACATGTCTGTGCTTTCATGAAGGAAACCCCTGTTCTATTAGACACTGGGAGTTAGGCAGTGACCTCCAAAACCTGTTCTGTTAAAGGCACTGGGAGTTAGGCAGTGACCTCCAAAGCCTGTTCTATTAAAGGCACTGGGAGTTAGGCAGTGACCTCCAAAGCCTGTTCTGTTAAAGGCACTGGGAGTTAGGCAGTGACCTCCAAAACCTGTTCTCTTAAAGGCCTGTTCTAGTCTTATGCCTGCATTTCAGTGTTGAATGAAATGGAGCCTCTGGTTCTGTGATACAACAGCCACGCTGTCCTTGGTTCGCATGGTTATGGTTCCCGGTTCGGTCGTCCATGCTTTTAGTGTTTTTGAAAAGGTTGATTTTTGGTTATTGTACATATTTAGGCTCAAATGGACTGTAAATTTGACAGTCACGTCTCTCAGACCAAACTCAGAGTCCAGAGAAGGGGAAGAGAACTCATTACTGCCTGTCCTTCTGTCCCAGGTTTCCCTGTTTCCCTTGGAAACGAAGCCCAGCTGTGTCAGTCACAGGAAATGTCACAGAACCTCATTCGTCTGTGATAAAGCAGCCAGCAGTTGTTGTCCAATCAGCACTCACCACTGGCCCTGTGAAGTCACAGAATAAGGACATACTCACAGTACACACAGGAACATTAGTCTGAATCACCTTCAGGGGAAGTTTTGCAGATTTCTGTGAACAAACATCTTTGGACTTTTCCATTACAGCATTTTTACATGTCCTGGCCACAGAGGGTGACAGGGACTTTAGTTGTCCTGTTAATTAACAGTGAATTTGAGAATCTGAAATACACTAATGTTGGTTCATAAAACTTGACAGTGCTGTTCAGGTTCTTCTAAAATGACAGTTAATTTTGCATGATGTCAGACTGTATGTTGTATGATCCAGTGTGGTCTGTGGTCTGTACTGTATTCTCATACTGGGAAGTGTGGGCTGACTTCCTTTATCATTTGTAAAATGTGATGTTTGATGTGTGTCAGTGAGTCATATAGAAGCATACGCTGGTACTGCTTCTAATCTACACAGCTCTTCCGTTCTGTTCCTCAACAGGAAGTGAACCCACCCAAGAGACAGAGATAGAGAGATACTCATTCACAGTCCTATATCAGAGGCTGGGTATTATTTAAAGATGCAGAGTTTTACATCTGTATTGCCAAAAACAGAAAAATCACAATTGAAAATTCAGAACCTGCGATGGACTGGCGACCCGTCCAGGGTGTTTCCCCGCCTTTCGCCCAATGAGCACTGGGATAGGCTCCAGCACCCCCCGCGACCCTGATTAGGATAAGCAGCTTAGACAATGAATGAACAAATGAATGAATGAAATTCAGAACACATATGTCAATGACTATTTACCTCTAAAGAGGCTGATTTCAACAAAACGTCCGGAACCTGAATAAATAAAATGCTACATCTGTGGAGTGGATGTTTTGTTGTTTGTTGTGTATTGTATTGTATTTAGAAATCAGAATCAGAGATGTTCCAGCAGGACATCCGTCGGATGATCCTGCACCAGCCCACACGAATCCCTAATCACTTAACACAGGAAACTGTGATGCGTAGTTTAACCTTAACACAGGAAACAGTGATGCGTAGTTTAAACTTAACACAGAAACAGTGATGCATCATTTATCAGCATCTGGGCCAGTTTTTCAGTGGCATTCCAGCTGTGTACGTCTGGATGGACTGAGGAGGGTACCACCAGCGTGGGAGAGATTTGTCCCTCTCTGACCATCCTGTCGTATTCATAGAAACTCATTCATAGAAACTCACCACAAAACTCCGCCTCCACCATCTGTCATTTGGTTAGTAACTTTAACTTAGACTCTGGCAGCTGCCAGCGCATGATGGGAGTTGTCCAGTTCTCTGTGGTGGTCGGATGACCAAGTGGACACCATAACCATTTCAGGCCTTGCGACTGAACAATGCGTCTGTGTTCAGTGTCTGGCCTGTCGCCCTGCTCTCATGTCCCGCAGCTCGTGGTGCAGGATAAGTTGGAGTCATGGGGCTGCTCTGTTTCCTCAGACATGTTACACATCTACTGCTCTCTCTCTCACACTCGGCATCAGGACAACACAGGGCTCCAATCAGAGGGGATTTCCAAGGCAGAAAAAGGTCTTTGTTTTTGCTTTTTGCACCACTGCACACTCACAGTGATTTCTTCTCTTTCCACTGGTTTTACTCATTTGCACTGAAAACATTTATGTACCAGATACCTTCACACGTCCCCTTTACGCAGAGAGTCAAACTAGTGACCTTTTTGTCTAAGTATATATTTATGCAATACTATAGAACCTTGTCATAAGGATGGCTTTGGCAGAACACAGAGAGAGAGAGAGAGAGAGACAGAGTGTGGATGAACATGTGAATGTTCTCTCTGTGAGTAAGAGAAGCTGGATCAGATTTCTTATTGTTCCCACATCACTCTCTCTGACTCAGATTAGCCTTTTCAGAGAGAAGAGATTCAGGTCACAGGACAGGAATCTCACCCCGATTACAGACATCAAAAACACAAATCTTTACTCTGTCCTCTGATTGTGTTTGGGTTGATCTGTAAGTCTTTACTCTGTCCTCTGATTGTGTTTGGGTTAATCTGTAAGTCTTTACTCTGTGGCCTGATTGTGTTTGGGTTAATCTGTAAGTCTTTACTCTGTGGTCTGATTGTGTTTGGGTTAATCTATAAGTCTTTACTCTGTGGTCTGATTGTGTTTCGGTTAATCTATAAGTCTTTACTCTGTGGTCTGATTGTATTAGGGTTAATCTATAAGTCTTTACTCTGTGGTCTGATTGTGTTTGGGTTAATCTATAAGTCTTTACTTTGTGGTCTGATTGTATTTGGGTTAATCTATAAGTCTTTACTTTGTGGTCTGATTGTATTTGGGTTAATCTATAAGTCTTTACTCTGTGGTCTGATTGTGTTTGGGTTAATCTATAAGTCTTTACTCTGTGGTCTGATTGTGTTTGGGTTAATCTATAAGTCTTTACTCTGTGGTCTGATTGTGTTTGGGTTAATCTATAAGTCTTTACTCTGTGGTCTGATTGTGTTTGGGTTAATCTATAAGTCTTTACTCTGTGGTCTGATTGTGTTTGGGTTAATCTATATGTCTTTACTCTGTGGTCTGATTGTATTAGGGTTAATCTATAAGTCTTTACTCTGTGGTCTGATTTTGTTTGGGTTAATCTATAAGTCTTTACTTTGTGGTCTGATTGTATTTGGGTTAATCTATAAGTCTTTACTTTGTGGTCTGATTGTATTTGGGTTAATCTATAAGTCTTTACTCTGTGGTCTGATTGTGTTTGGGTTAATCTATAAGTCTTTACTCTGTGGTCTGATTGTGTTTGGGTTAATCTATAAGTCTTTACTCTGTGGTCTGATTGTGTTTGGGTTAATCTATAAGTCTTTACTTTGTGGTCTGATTGTATTTGGGTTAATCTATAAGTCTTTACTCTGTGGTCTGATTGTGTTTGGGTTAATCTATAAGTCTTTACTCTGTGGTCTGATTGTGTTTGGGTTAATCTATAAGTCTTTACTTTGTGGTCTGATTGTATTTGGGTTAATCTATAAGTCTTTACTCTGTTCTCTGATTGTGTTTGGGTTAATCTATAAGTCTTTACTCTGTGGTCTGATTGTGTTTGGGTTAATCTATAAGTCTTTACTCTGTGGTCTGATTGTGTTTGGGTTAATCTATAAGTCTTTACTCTGTGGTCTGATTGTGTTTGGGTTAATCTATAAGTCTTTACTCTGTGGTCTGATTGTGTTTGGGTTAATCTATAAGTCTTTACTCTGTGGTCTGATTGTGTTTGGGTTAATCTATAAGTCTTTACTCTGTGGTCTGATTGTGTTTGGGTTAATCTATAAGTCTTTCTCCAGAGAAGAGCCTGCTGGATGGTTCAGTGTGGTTACTGTATTTTGTTATATGCAAATATCCCAGCATTACTCATTACTGAGTGTAGTCCTGTTGGCTGATAGAGGGGCCAGTGCTGCATCCCAGGACCCGGTCCCCTCTCTCACAGTCTGGAGTCTTCCCGCCTGCCTGTGAAAATCCTCTGAGGGCAGTGATACATTTCCGTTTCCTCTGTGGTCTGTGCACTGCATGGAGGGCCGCCTGGCCTAAAAGGAGGATGTTGCGTTAACCGGTGTTCTGAGAACTCTGCTACTCTGCTTACTGAGCATGCACCACTATACATAACTAAACAAACAAACAAAACATGTTTTTCTGCCAGTTTATGTCATTTCAACAGTGGACATGTGTCAGCTTTAAATGGAAATGTGCTCACCCTGTGGTCAGTGCTGCAGAAAGGTCAGACGTATACTGCAACAGCAGAGAAAACCTCATAGTCTGATTATAACTTAAGACAAACTGCACAAATAAGGATGAAGACTCCAGCAGTTTCACATTTTCACACAGTTTCACCTTCACGTTCAGAAGCAACCTGAATGGAGGGAATAATTTAAGAACTGCAGTCAGTGTTGGTTACCGAGCTTCTATGCTAACAGCCACAGTAACACACAGGGTTCCCTCTGAAAACCCTAACATGTGGTGCCACTTACATCTTTGCCACAACCCTGGCAAACTGAGTAATGACTGGTTATACCATGGCAGACAGGGTAATGACTGGTTATACCATGGTAGACTGGGTAATGACTGGTTATATCGTGGCAGACTGGGTAATGACTGGTTATACCATGGTAGACTGGGTAATGACTGGTTATATCATGGCAGACTGGGTAATGACTGGTTATATCATGGTAGACTGGGTAATGACTGGTTATATCATGGTAGACTGGGTAATGACTGGTTATATCATGGCAGACTGGGTAATGACTGGTTATATCATGGCAGACTGGGTAATGACTGGTTATATCATGGCAGACTGGGTAATGACTGGTTATATCATGGTAGACTGGGTAATGACTGGTTATATCATGGCAGACTGGGTAATGACTGGTTATATCATGGCAGACTGGGTAATGACTGGTTATATCATGGCAGACTGGGTAATGACTGGTTATACCATGGTAGACTGGGTAATGACTGGTTATATCATGGCAGACTGGGTAATGACTGGTTATATCATGGTAGACTGGGTAATGACTGGTTATATCATGGCAGACTGGGTAATGACTGGTTATACCATGGCAGACTGGGTAATGACTGGTTATACCATGGTAGACTGGGTAATGACTGGTTATATCATGGTAGACTGGGTAATGACTGGTTATATCATGGCAGACTGGGTAATGACTGGTTATATCATGGCAGACTGGGTAATGACTGGTTATATCATGGCAGACTGGGTAATGACTGGTTATATCATGGTAGACTGGGTAATGACTGGTTATATCATGGCAGACTGGGTAATGACTGGTTATATCATGGCAGACTGGGTAATGACTGGTTATACCATGGTAGACTGGGTAATGACTGGTTATATCATGGCAGACTGGGTAATGACTGGTTATATCATGGTAGACTGGGTAATGACTGGTTATATCATGGCAGACTGGGTAATGACTGGTTATACCATGGTAGACTGGGTAATGACTGGTTATATCATGGCAGACTGGGTAATGACTGGTTATACCATGGTAGACTGGGTAATGACTGGTTATATCATGGCAGACTGGGTAATGACTGGTTATATCATGGCAGACTGGGTAATGACTGGTTATACCGTTGCAGACTGGGTAATGACTGGTTATATCATGGCAGACTGGGTAATGACTGGTTATATCATGGCAGACTGGGTAATGACTGGTTATATCATGGCAGACTGGGTAATGACTGGTTATACCATGGTAGCCTGGGTAATGACTGGTTATATCATGGTAGACTGGGTAATGACTGGTTATATCATGGCAGACTGGGTAATGACTGGTTATATCATGGCAGACTGGGTAATGACTGGTTATATCATGGCAGACTGGGTAATGACTGGTTATATCATGGCAGACTGGGTAATGACTGGTTATATCATGGCAGACTGGGTAATGACTGGTTATACCATGGTAGCCTGGGTAATGACTGGTTATACCATGGTAGACTGGGTAATGACTGGTTATACCATGGTAGCCTGGGTAATGACTGGTTATATCATGCCTGATAATTCATAAAGTTGAATGTGAATTTGAGCCAAGATTATCGGCCTGAGTAGACTCTCGTATTCCTCTCAGTGAACAGACACACGTTTAAAACGTTTAAAACACTGACCTGAAACATCACTGAATCACAGAGGAAAGCGAACTCATAATGTATGAACACATGGTCTACATACATCAGTCTGCTTTTATTGGCCCACAGGGGAGCAGAGGGTCTAGGACAAAGCAAATCATTTTATATCATTTTATACAGTGTGGCAGAAATCCACTAATACAGATTATGATTCACCAAACAAAAACGAACAAACATGATTAGAAAAACACATTTTACTTAACCAATTTTATGAGGAACCAGGGTGAAATAAACAGAAGAGTAAATCAAAGCTCATAATCAAGTTGCTATCATAAACATCACCATTTTTAAATTGAAAATATTTTAAAGCCAAACTAAACGGAACCATGAAATGAACTGAGTGTTTGGGAACCACAGTCAAACAGGCTCTGGAGAGTCCAGTGATGCCTGGGAACTTTTTTTATTGCAGCTTTTCATCCAGTAACTGTCCACGGTGTGAGTGCCTCTCCACACAGACACAGTCATGACATGTTAGCTCCAGTCTTGTACCGATCCAAATGCCTGCTCAGGTCCTCTATACGCATGTCTTTCAGATGAACCAAATGTTCCAGTTTGTTCACCTTAATCTGCAGGATCTACAAACAGAGGTCAAATCAATCACCTGCAAAACCCTCTCCCACAAAATTCAGTATTTCTGCAAAGTAGATTTTAACCCAGGCAAACCATTTAATAGGGTAATATATATTGTTCATATTAGTAATATTACCATACATAACTCTACACCCATCAGCAAGCTTTTAACATACAGTCAATATAACTATTCATAAAGATTTGAAGAGAAACTGTAGTGTCGAATAAGTGATATCATGCATCCAAGTATCTAAAACACACTTCTGCTTAAAACACATTTCTGCTTATCTGCTAATCCCTCAATGACTCATCTCAATATGTTCATTTCCCTTATGATAAATCGATTACAACAGTTAGAGGAAACACACAGAAAGAGCTTCCTTCCTCTTGTCACACAGAAGTTAAACATCCGCTAACAGATGAGACTGAGTTTTACAACAGCACATGTCTTGCTAAACACCGACATCAAACATCTGGGTGTTTTCACCGATGCCTTGACAGTTGAGCACATGCTCCATGTTATGTAGTATTTGAGAACTTTACTGAATCTTTAAAGGATTTCATTCATTTACATCACTTTAAAAGCCAATTTAATGCAGTTCTATTGGAGACTCATCAAAGCAAGGTCATCAGTGCAGTCGCAGCAGAGGGATGTTCACTAATGTGTATTCATGGCCAGGCCCTTTCTTAACACTCATCTTTCCATTTCATTTTTTTGAGGGATGTTTCACCTCGACAGTCTCCTGTAAAGCCAGCAGGGCCCGCTCCTTCTCCTCCACCAGCAAACGGACGGTGGGGTCCACGCTGGAGCCCAGAACTGCAACAGAACTACAACAGACTCCAAATCAAAATCACAGTACTTACACTGCAGGCTGTCAGGAATGACACACATTGTTTTGTGTGGAAAACCCTGACAGAGCTGGTTTTGTGTGGAAAACCCTGAGAGAGCTGGTTTTGTGTGGAGAACCCTGAGAGAGCTGGTTTTGTGTGGAGAACCCTGAGAGAGCTGGTTTTGTGTGGAGAACCCTGAGAGAGCTGGTTTTGTGTGGAGAACCCTGAGAGCTGGGTTTTGGCGGATGTGCAGAATGTCCTGCCTGGCTGTGTACCTGTGTTTCTCCGTCTTCCTCACAGGGCCGAGCTTTACTGGAGTGGTATCACTCACGGTCCCACCTTTCTCTGTCGACACAGTTTATACACAGGAAGATGATTAAGCCATCGGTAAATTAATTTTTGATCTTTCGGTTATCTACTAAAATACACTCAGAATCCATACTGCATGACATTGCATTGGGGATTTTGAGGATGGTGAGACTGTGCTTGTGTGTGTGTGTGTGTGGGTAATGGATAAGATAACATGGTATTCTTTATGATGCAAATAAATGATGTGATATCAGTATTGTAATGCTCTCGTCTCCTGTCTAAAAATAAACTCCCACCAAACCCTGACCGTAACCCTGACCTCACTTCCTCTTAAAACTGGTGTTTTTGCTTTTTTTTTCGGAGGATAAAAATAACGCTGAGGGTATGTGACATAGTTTTCAGTGTTTGGTTTTGTGTTCATGGGGTCAGAGTCCAGGGCACTGAGGCATGACTGTGTGATCATCAGAACCACAGGCTGGATCAGCAGTTTCCTGCCCCAGATGCTATGACACAGTCAGCTGGGACTGAACCAGCAGAGGAACTGCATGGAATGCATTCTCTACATGCTGCTCTGCATTTTTAATAGTACATTCATCAACAGGTTCCATAACAACTCAACACATTTAAAAACAGCTCATCATTATTTTTACCTGTTTGTGAATGTTCATTTGTCGTGGTGTAGTACTCCAGATCCTATGAAAGAAAAAGAACACATTTCGATTTGTGGCAGAGGTCAATAACCACCTCCTCATCTTTAAATTACACACGTATAGGAAAAGGAAAAACTTTAGGAAGTGTGTTTAAGCCAACTCTCTCTCTCTCTCTCTCTCTGTCTCCACACACCTGTGCGTAATCTGTCGCTCTTTCAAGCCGTTTGTCTTGTATCTTTTGTCTGAGAGCACAGAGGACCGGCTCAATGAAGCCTGGAGAGCTCACAACGATTTTCCTCAGAATTTCGTCCGGTACGTGAAAATTCAACTTGGAAAAAACCTTTCTGAAAATCATTCCAGACGAGTTAGAAAGCTTTCTTGAGTGTTCAAATGATACACATTGGAAACTGCTCATATAACTGACCCACACAAAAGCATTCCAAAAACTGAAAGGGACTTTTCTGGAGAGTTTCTGCAGTAGCAGTTAACAACCTCCCTATGCGTCACTGTCTGTTCTAAAATGCATATCTGTTCTCCGCTGCGGAGACTTCATATGTGTAGGTAACAAAAATGGAGGTCGTAAACACCTTGTGGGATATGAAATTCCCCCTGGTTACATGACACGATGAACCAAGGGGAATTACCGCCCGGTTCATGCTCTCACATTCGAGTATTATCGTTAGAAGTGAGGTGAGTAATGTCAGGTTCCGAAACATCCCCTTGGGAATCTGTCAAACAGCGGCCGGGTCAGATAAGCCGTGTATTGTTTTTATTATTGTCTGTGAGGAGGGTAAATAAATATGCTTGCCTGTTCAAAGTGGCCCAGTTACACAGTTTCTGCGGAGTGGAGTTTGCGGGTGTGTAGTTGTGAAGATCCACAAGTTTGGGGAGGAAATGCTTCACAACTTCAGCAGTCATCACTGGAGACATGACAAGCGTTAATATGGCTAATGTGGTGTTAATGAAAAGGTGTTAATAAAAATTTTAATATGGCTAATATGATGGTGCTATGTTGACTCTTAAATACCAGAAGACGACCCTTGGACAGCTATCAGTTTAACATCAGAATACTAATTTTGTTCGTGATCAGCTTGCAACATACATATTAAATGAACTAAAGTTTAATTACATCAAGAAAGCAGGTTATCGCAATGGTTTCAACAACGCACTAGGTACTTGTTGGCTCTAAGTAATCTGATAATTATTTGCAAGCAGTACACAAAGTTAAATCTATGACGTTGACCTAGCTAACTGGCTACCTCCATCACTGAAGTCTCGTGTTATGTTCCTTTTAGGTCTTGAAAGTGGTATTTTGTCAATCCATGCATAAAGATCTTGCAGGACTTCTTCGTTTAATTGTTTATCCATTACTTTTTACGAGAACGAACGGCTACATAAATTTTGCGAAACCCTGTCACGGAAACCACTGCTCCAGCCTCCCAGGCGCTGGCGTACGGAATGTTTAAACTGTTACTAGGTAACCATAAATACGGCAAGTCCACAATCCAAAAAGCGTTAAAACAGACAAATGGTACATTCGTAACCCTGCACTCTATAGGAAAGGACATTAAAATTGCATTTATTTGTTTATAATAAAATATTTTAATCAAAACCATTGTTAACATGGCACACAAATATGCAGAAATATGCAAAACAACAAAAAACAGACTGACATACACTGATTTGGTAAACAAAGTCAGGTTCAGACCAGCTGAGGACAACATACAAAACTGAACATGTTTTTCGAGAACACAGCTCTGCTGTAACACATTTCAGTGCCACTGTCAGTGTGCAGACATGAACAGCCACAAGGCAAGCTCTTGTAATCACTCAGAGAATGAAAACAATGGAACAGTTGTCGTCTCAGTAAGACAAAACACTGTTCTACACAGTCCAACTGACAGGCCGCATGTTTTACTCATGAGTGGCTGGGTTCAATTAAAATGACTAGTGTATTAACACAAGATTAAATTGATCATTCTGTCGTGAAATATAAAATATGAAATATGCGCGGACAAATAAACCAAACTGAAGAACTTCTCATATTTACTGCTCTGGTCCTCTGAGCCAGTGCCCTGACCGATGCGACATCACCAGTTTTCCACCCTGTGGTGGCTGTGAGCAAACAACAGGATTGGTCAACCAGCTTTGTCCCAGAAAGTTCCGGCTCTCAGTGATACAGAAAGTCCCAGTTCACAGTGATTCAGGCTCTCAGTGATTTGGGCTTTCAGTGATTCGGGCTCTCAGTGATTTGGGCTTTCAGTGATTTGGGCTTTCAGTGATTTGGGCTCTCAGTGATTCGGGCTTTCAGTGATTTGGGCTTTCAGTGATTTGGGCTTTCAGTGATTTGGGCTTTCAGTGATTCGGGCTCTCGGTGATTCGGGCTTTCAGTGATTCGGGCTCTCGGTGATTCAGGCTCTCAGTGATTTGGGCTCTCGGTGATTCAGGAGGCCCAGGCTCTATTATCTGGACTGTGTAGGGGGTTTCAGTGCAGGCCTCTGTCCTGACGCTGCCTGAAATAACCCAAGCATGGAAGACACAAAAAGACAGATTTCATCAGTCCCTATTAGTATAATCTGCGTTTTTCATACAGATATTACAACAATATTGCCAGAAAAACAAAACTATAAAATTATTCTGGGAAAGAAAGTGTCTGGGTCCACATGTCCCACACTGCCACACTGGACAGCATGTATTTATTCAACAGCCCAGAGAATGACTTAAGTCACATGACATTGCTGAGACTGTCTAAAAACTGCATGAAATGGTGAATAATACATTATATTCACATTATATTATATTGACTGAATGTGTAGTGCAGGGGTTTTCAACCTGTGGGGCCTGACTGCATCGGGAGGGGGGGTGATCTTTAGGTGCAAACCGGCAAGTTCAATGAAAAAAGGGGGGGGGGGGGGGCTGAGTTCAAACCTAGACAAAGTGGCGGGGGGGGGGGGGGGGGGGGGGGGGGGTGCATGTCGAAGAAGGTTGAAAACCCCTGATTTGGTGTGTGTGAGAGAGAGTGTAAACACACTCTGAGGCAGACGTACTGGAGGCCATGCTGACTGAAGCCCTCTGGGCTTGGCTGGAGGCAGAGGAGGAACTGGCGGCTTGTGTCCCTACAGAAAAAGGCATGAGAGCACATGATCACAAACATTAAAGAATAACAGCTGACAGCAGGACAGAGAGGTTCAGGCAAACAGAGAACAGATGTTCTGTGTTAAGGAAGAAAAGTATGTGGGTTTACTGACTTACTGGTTTGGATGTTAATGGTGGCAAAGGTCGAGAGGGAGGAAGTAGTTTGCTGGGCTGAATCAGAGATTTAGTCTGAATAAAAACAAAGGATATTAAGACTGCATGACAGTCTGCATTAAAACTCTCCATTACACAGTAAAAGTCCGTGTAAAATTCCACAGTCTTTCAGATATTCAGAACATAAGAAGTAGAATGTATCGCTGTTGAACAATGAAATCGATTTGAATACATTGGACCCACCTGATTCAGATGATGAACTCTACCCCCAGTAGCCAGAGGAGACATGGAAGGCTTGACAGTCTAACAGAGTTTAAGAATGTGAAACACTTCAGAGTGAGGATCAAGAGGTTAAGACAACAGAAAGGCTTCAGTAGGATGAAGTAAATGTTTACTGCATAGAAAAATATGCATTTTTTAACGTAGTACACATTAAAATCTGTAAAAATACATTTTTCCTGTAGTAACTTCAGGTGCAGTGCTGCTCATTCTTATATTGTAATAACCACTGTTATAAAGGACAGTAAAGGAATGACCTGCTCTGTCTTTGCGTGTCTCCGCTCAGGTGGCGTCATCTTCGGAGGCTGTGAAACAATAGAAGGGGGTGTGGTTAATCCTCATAATCAATAGTGTGTCAGATATGACAGCGCAGATTTGATTGACAGGCATCAGAGATGTCTCACAGGTGGTGCAGGTCGGCTGGGAGCGGCCACGACTATCAGAGAGTGACAGGCCTGGGTGGCAGATGACTCCACTAACGTGGGTTTACTGATGGATACAGGTCTGCATCTAGGGCTGCCCACTGTGCTGCCTGACTGAAATGCTGGATTGGATTGACCAGAAGTGGAGTGCACCTCCTGAAAACTGTGAGAGGGCAAAGGGGACATGTGAGAGAAATGTTTGACAAACTGTGCCAGATGAGGAGGTCAGACTGACAAAACACTGAATGGTTTTCCAAACGGGTCCTCAGGTCCAACCTTTTGGCAGGTAATGTCCCCCTGCGCTTCCTGCAGTACACTGTCCCTCCGATGACAAGGACAAGTAATATCAGAATGGACATGGCTACTGTTACACCAACAATCACAGCATTCTGACCTGTAAACACAGATGAATCATATGACTGAGACTGGCCAAGAAAGACAACACTTACTGACATTTAATAGTTTGAATTACTCAAATGAGAATTGTTTGACCTGTGACAGACATAGATTATTCTTACATGTATTCATGACCTGTGACAGACATAGATTATTCTGACGTGTATGCATGACCTATGACAGACATAGATTATTCTGACATGTATTTGTGACCTGTGACAGACATAGATTATTCTTACATGTATTCATGACCTGTGACAGACATAGATTATTCTGACGTGTATGCATGACCTATGACAGACATAGATTATTCTTACGTGTATGCATGACCTGTGACAGACATAGATTATTCTTACATGTATTCATGACCTGTGACAGACATAGATTATTCTGACATGTATTTGTGACCTGTGACAGACATAGATTATTCTTACATGTATTCATGACCTGTGACAGACATAGATTATTCTGACGTGTATGCATGACCTATGACAGACATAGATTATTCTGACATGTATTCATGACCTGTGACAGACATAGATGACTTTGTATGATAGTGTAGATCAAACCCTCACCTGAGGGAGAGTCAGACAGTCTTACGCTGCAGTGAGGGGGGGCCCAGCCTGGATCACAGTGACACTGCCTCTTGTGATTGCACACCTGAAACCACAAACAGCGCGTTCAGATATATAAAACCATGAGCAAGAGGAAGCCTACATGCACAAAGGCATCCTCTCGTGTGGGCCATGTTTCTGTCTGTCAGCTCTGCTGTGTCGGTCCATTTTAAATGGTGATGGGACTTGTACATACCCCGTGACTGTGACACTTTGCCGAGCAGTTCTGGGTTCCATAAATTTGAAGGTCCTGGCAAATGCTGTTGTAACACACCTGAGAGACAGATTATGGGCCAGTTGTTTATTTGCAGGGGTAAGGTTTATTAGTGTGGTACTCTGGACATCTGATGATTCCCTCACCTGGTTTGTGCCGCATTTGGTGCCTGTAGGAACCATTCCCAGGTCTCCTGTCCCTGAGGAGTCCACGGCAACGTTACAGGTCTTACCTCCCGGCGTGATGGTACGCACTATCTTCTCCCTGGTGATGGGAAATTCAGTCCCCCCAGAGCAAAATATTTTCCCACATTTCCTGAAAACAAACAAACAAGCAGACATGAGACATTGTGGTTGTTCTACAGTCTTATGAGAAGAAGTTCAGCATAAAGAGCCTCTTTCACTTCCATGTTAAAGGTCAAACTTACTGCGGAGCACACTTGGCATAATGACGTGTCACACAGTTTATCTGATCAAAACAAGCTTCATCGGCAACCTCAGCATCTAAAAAATAAAAATGTAAAACAAGCATGATCAAAGTGTCTACCAGATGAAGAATTATAAATACAATTAGTGACATTTCTTCAGTTAAAGTCTGTGACATTTCATTATGTTTACATTATGACTGCATGAAAGTCTTTCTAAGAAATCCTCCACATACCAGCCAAACTCACTGACTGAACTCACTGACCAAACTCATTGACCGAACTCACTGACCAAACTCACCAGCCAAACTCACTGACCGAACTCACTGACCGAACTCACTGACCGAACTCACCAGCCAAACTCACTGACTGAACTCACTGACTGAACTCACTGACCAAACTCACTGACTAAACTCACTGACCAAACTGACTGACCGAACTCACTGGCCAAACTCACTAAAAAAACTCACCAGCCAAACTCACTGAAAAAACTCACCAGCCAAACTCACTGACCAAACTCACTGACCAAACTCACTGACCGAACTCACTGACCAAACTCACTGACCGAACTCACTGACCAAACTCACCAGCCAAACTCACTGACTGAACTCACCAGCCAAACTCACTGACAAACTCACTGGCCAGACTCACCAGGTAAACTTAACCAACTGATCAACTGTACAATGAACTCTGAAGATAACTGGTAGTCCCAACTTAGTACCTGGTCCCCACAGTGTCCTGCAGTGTTCCTTGTGTGTGGGACACTGGCCGTTGTAGCAGTAGCCCTGGTTGGATTTGCAGGGCAGTCCGTTCATCTTGTAGGAGTCAGGGGGACAGTGTGCTGAGCCCCCGGTGCAGAACTCCGCCAAATCACAGTCATGGGCGTTTTTTCGACACAGGCTCCCCGTTTGCTTCAGCTGGAAGATTTGTCAATGAGACAAAAACATTAAGGCTTTATAAAGTGGCATGTGTGTGCAGTCTGTAGAAGGTGTATGCACTGCACCATCAGTATTGTGATCTTTAAGCGTCACTGGTGGAGGGAATGGTTTACAAAATGGTTTTCATATTCTGTAACTGGTGAGTCACAGCCTTATTTTTTTTTCACATATTTGTGACATCCTTTCTCCACCGGACACCACGTGGAGGAGAAACTCAGACCACCACGTGGAGGAGAAACTCAGACCACCACGTGGAGGAGAAACTCAGACCACCACGTGGAGGAGAAACTCAGACCACCACGTGGAGGAGAAACTCAGACCACCACGTGGAGGAGAAACTCAGACGTAATGATCCCAGAGAGAGAGAGAGAGAGGTGCTGGTACCTGACACTCATGACAGCACTCTCCATGTGCACACTGGGAGCCCTCAGTCAATCGACAGCTGGTCGCATTACAGCAGGGGTTTGTACATTCCTGTAAACCAGTAACAAATGAGGATTTATATCGATTCCAGCACAGGTGGCAGGGAAACTGAAATATCACAGTAATTAGCTGTGTAATGACTGAGTGCAGTCAGAGTGGAGGAGAGAATTCTGTCTGACCTCCACAGTTCCACAGTCACACTCTTCTCCCTTCTCCACAAACGCATTGCCACACACTGGACCCCCATAAAGCTCATCAGTGCTGGGCACGTCCAGGAGACAGACAGCGTTGTACTCTTCCAGAAAGTTCTTTAAGGCTTTCTGACTGCAGCTACTGAAGGCCTCAGGGTGGACAAAGCTGAGAGAAGAGTGGATCTCAATGTTATCAAATGTCATGTATCACTGTGTAATACACGCATCACACATATGACTGGAGCGAACGGCTCTAAAGCCAACAGACTGTAAAGGGGCCGAGGAGGAGGAGGAGGAGGAGGAGGAGGAGGAGGAGGAGGCCCAGAGTCTGGTTCTGTTCCCACCTGATGCTCTCTCCCATGACACAGCTTCTCTGAGCCGTCGGACAGACACAGTCCTCAGAGTCATGTGACATGCCCAGGTTGTGTCCCATTTCATGGGCAATGGTTACAGCCACAACAACAGGATTTCGATTATGGTCCTTAAGAAATAGAAGTCAAATCTGTCAAAATACTGACACAGCATTGCAACATGATTATACTGTGAATTCTGGTTTCATACTGTTATAATTTCATTAAAATAAACATACCTGATTCACTGCACCAGACCTGGCAGAACACATTGAATTCATAGAGGCTAAGCCAACAGTAGACCCCTCAAAATCCACATCACTGCACAATAGAGAGAGAGACAAAAATCCACATCACTGCACAATAGAGAGAAAGACAAAAATCCACATCACTGCACAATAGAGAGAGAGACAAAAATCCACATCACTGCACAATAGAGAGAGAGACAAAAATCCACATCACAGCACAATAGAAAGAAAGACAAAAATCCACATCACTGCACAATAGAGAGAGAGACAAAAATCCACATCACTGCACAATAGAGAGAAAGACAAAAATCCACATCACTGCACAATAGAGAGAGAGACAAAAATCCACATCACTGCACAATAGAGAGAAAGACAAACTGGAAATGATTAGGAGGCTGCACAGTAAGCACTGTAAAATGTGAGACATATGTGACCTATAGAAATGAGACAGTCATCAGACAGTGTCATAACTCAATCTGTTTATAAGACCATTCAGGTCAAGAATCTTACTGACAGGGCTTTGTTTTGATTATTTCCACGACAGCCAAAAACTGGCAGCAGGAGACCAGTGACTCACGTAACAAACTGGGCATTGTCATGTTTCTTCCTCTTGAGCAGGTTATTCTGACGCCAGTCCAGAAATCTGTCCAGTGTTATGTTGGGCTGAGAGTTGACGAGGACGCGGTCACCCTGAGACCAGACCTCCAGACCCACCAGCATAACACGAAAGTTCAAAGGACGATAGAGCTACAAGTAAGAAAGTGTTTTACAACATGGTTTAGTTATAACATATCCATTTCCATTCAAACAAACCTATATTTGAAAGTCAACTGAAAGGTGAGTCACCTTGTCCACATGGTTTGCAATTTCGAGCATTCTTGTCTCCACATTCCTAACACTGCCAAGCCTCTGATGCTGAAAAATAATGTTGGATTTTCATGTGGAACGCAAGTGAAAAAGCACCAGTTTCTTCTACAAGACAAAGAAGGTTCTCTATATAACTCTATATAAGTCTATATAAGTCTATATCAGTCTATATAACTCTATATAACTCCCTCTGGAAGGTCAAAGGCCATGGAGAGCACTACCTCTTTCTTGTCGACCACCATAACCATCTCCACGACTCGCTGGGCTCCTGGCGCTATCTGATATTTCTGAGGAAAAAAAATAATTCTGTTAAAATCATTGATCGATTTGCCTCTCAAAATAGATGTTTTTAGTAGGGATTGCACAGAGTACTCAAGCATTCGAGTTCTCGAGCAGTTACATCATTTCTCAAGCTTCTGCATTAACGTTACTCATTAATCACGTGATGCTAGATCTCGCTCATACTCAGTTTCCAGTCAGAGACCTCGGTAACAAGAGGAAAGCCAGAAAAACAGCAGAAAAGGGGGAATCACAGGGTGAGGTTCTTTGATGAAACAGAAAATGGCTCTCAAACAATCTGCGAATGAAGGAGCTGTGCTAAGGCTTGCTACGATGTTTTTTTTAGATAGATTCTTTAAAGAGAGATGATTTCTTTAATGTTCAATAATAATAATAACTTAATAAGACGATTAGCTGTGTGGAAGATGTGCACTGGAGCAGACGAGCAGTTTGATTTTCTTTCATTTGTCCTCACACTGTGGATTTCTGAATGTGTGTTCACTTTATTATTGGATTTCACTGGGCAAAGTTTCTTTCCCAACTGTCATTGTGATGAAATAAATGTGCAACAATTCTGAGTTGTGGACGGATTTCTCAAGGATGACTCCAACATCGAGTCTGTCATGTAATAGACTAGGCTACTACACTAACACGGATGAACAAATTAATGTTGTTAAAAGAAAGATGAAAACAAATATGACTAATTTCATTTTTAAGTTAGTTAAGCTTACTAATGATGACCAGGTTTAACTGAATTTACAAAAGAAAAATAAACAAAAAAACAGCCGCTATATCTAAACACAATAAGGGCACTTTGTGAAACAACCCACTTTGTTGACTGAACTTTCTATCTTGGGCTACTGTAGAATGTTGGTAACAATAACTTTAAAATATTGATGGTATCATCCATGCTTCACTATTGTGTAAGGTAAGACCAAGTGTTATCTTCATATTATATCATTCATTTTATGCTTTGCTCTATGTGCTGAGACCAACCCCATCATGGTCACATAGTCTTTTAATCAACGCAAGACAGGAGAGGAGTTCTCAAGTTGTACAATGATGCACTCGTGCAACCTCTAGTTTTTAGGCCAGGAGTGAGGCCTGTACGGAGCTAGGTAAGTGTAATGATCCAAAGTCTATACGTCATCTATACAGTCACTATAGAGAGGACACACAGTAAAGTCTATACATCATCTATACAGTTATTATAGAGAAGACACACAGTAAAATCTATACGTCATCTATACAGTCATTATAGAGAAGACACACAGTAAAATCTATACGTCATCTATACAGTCATTATAGAGAAGACACACAGTAAAATCTATATGTCATCTATACAGTCACTATAGAGAAGACACACAGTAAAGTCTATACATCATCTATACAGTTATTATAGAGAAGACACACAGTAAAATCTATATGTCATCTATACAGTCACTATAGAGAAGACACACAGTAAAGTCTATACGTCATCTATACAGTCATTATAGAGAAGACACACAGTAAAGTCTATACATCATCTATACAGCCATTATAGAGAAGACACACAGTAAAATCTATATGTCATCTATACAGACATTATAGAGAAGACACACAGTAAAATCTATATGCCATCTATACAGTCACTATAGAGAAGACACACAGTAAAGTCTATACGTCATCTATACAGTCATTATAGAGAAGACACACAGTAAAGTCTATACGTCATCTATACAGTCATTATAGAGAAGACAAACAGGGTCAGTACCGTGCTGGGTTTGAGCAGAGCAGCGAGTTTGGGGTTGAAGTCATAGACTATGTCGTTGCCGTAACCAGACACTGTCCTCTTTCTCCTTAAATGTTCTGGTTGGTAAATGGCGTGGTCCCCGTCCAGAGAGCCCTCCAGAGGCTCAATAAGATAGACTTTCTTCTCTGCCCTGAGAATCCCTCTGCCACACACATGAACAATTCATTTCTTATTGTGATAGACACACAGTCTGTAGCTTCCATAGTTTCAGCATTGGCTCTGGTAAAAAAACAAATTAATCTGAGGGAGAAAAGAAGACTTTGGCCCCCAGAGGCCTCTAAACATCAGACTGTATGTAGTCTGGAGCCCTTTGACAACTGTAATTGGTACAGATTACAGCCGAACATTGTCTTAAGAGATGGAAAAAAAAAGTTATGAGTCAGTTAAGAAATCTGCCTCGATCCTTTCAGTTTCAACTGATTAATTTCACTGAGGTTTACAAACCAACTCTACTTCTAATATGTGTGTATGAGTGTAAAACATAAAACACAGCTCTTAGAGTCAGGAGGGGGCAGGTCTGTTGCTTGACTGAAATGTTCTACGTCAATCTCAGGCTTTGGTTTCTTTGGATTCAGATGCCACAAAAATCCAACGAATCCAGAAACAAAAGATTTATTCACAAATACATTTATTATTTGTAATTCAAAGTAAAAGTAAATTAAGTTAACAAACAAGCTGACAAACAAAAAGCTATTGGGTTGAGTTATGAAGAGGGAACAGATGGTTCATCAGATGCTGACCAGAGTGAAAAGCACAACAGGTAGGCAGTGAATAGACAGAAATGGCAGAGAGGCCTGGTCCCTACTAGAGGGTCCACAGCATCATTTAAAAATGAATTAAACATTATGTAGACAATATTCAGATTAAGAGGAGAGTCGTAGATTTCTTACCGCATTCCAGAGCACAGACTGACGCTGATTCCAGAGTCCTTCATATCTCGGATGTGTCCATGATAATAACAATGGTCCTGTCATCAAAGCACAAAGACATAAACATTTTTCTGAACATAAACTTTCGCTCAGAACAGGTGAGGGTTGGTAAAGTGAAATCTTTGTCCTAAAATTTGAAATGTGTGGCATTTGGAATACTGTGTAAATCTTACCTGGTAATCTGGAGACTCAGTCACCTGGGTCTCACTGTCTATGTCGTAGGTCAAAGTATACTGCCTCCCTAACAGACCCCTGTGACACATTCACAACAGAATCACACACTGTCACCTCCAGTCCTACTGCTAATGTGAAAGATTCTGGTCACCAGATGGATGTTGAAAAAATCACCCAAAAAAAGTCATTTTCCAGAGGTGTTCCTTACCTGTTCCTCTCTAAGCATAAGGTTAAATTCTTCTCCTCAACAAACAAGGCATATTCAAGCTTTTCAGGATGTGCCTAAGAGGATAAATGAGATATAACCAAATAGGTTTATCAGGTTTGCTTTTTATAGGCCAAATATTCGGCTTTATTTATTCTGTTAAGTTTTGGTTATGAATGGCTTTAGTTGTTAATGGTTTGGGATCATTGATAAATTTGTTGAAAACGGGCGAAGGCATAAGAGCAATACATTAACGAAAAATGTCATTAAATACTGGACTTATGAGGCATTTATGACATATATATGGCAAACAACGGTAAATGTGACCTGGAGAGCTCACAAAGAGTCTTTCAAATCTGCGTTAAAAGACGCGCTGAGAACAGGCTGAATCAGACTTCCTGATATACCAAGAGTCTTTGTCAAAGGACACCCGATGATATACATCTGTTTAGTTGCTGGGGCTCAGTAATGCAGAGCCGTTTACCTTTGGTGAGGTAGTGCTTCTTTTCAAGCGGTCATTCAGTTTCTGAAGTCGCACCACGTCGTGGCGCATCACATGAGGTAGTGTTGGAATTCCCCCCGCATAAAACACTATTGTATAGTAAGAAAAAGTGATAAACTTTAGAATCTGTAATTGTTTTCTTTAAGTACATTCGTAGTTAAGGATAAAAAACACAGAATGCAGAAATAAAGCTGGATCTAAGAACGGCTAATGGGTTTGCAAACGGCCAACTAGGATTCTAATCTTCAGTTCTTGCTCTATTTGTTTTACTTACCTCCTATCACATATGAAAAGAGTAATAAGACTATTCCAGTGGCCTGCATTGCTCGTGTCCATCAGCTCCTCGAGCATACGCGTCTCCAAACCTCCAAAAAATTAAATACTAAATATGACTAAACTTGAGAATAATTTTGCCACGCCTCAGAGTGACATCCTATTAGCATGGGGAGCGTGATTTGTTCATCCGGTGACAGCACATGTCAAGTCTGAACCATCTGACGCTTTCAAACCAAACCCAACTGCTGCATGTCACAAAGCACCGTTTACTTGGTAACGTATAGAGCTCGTGTAAAAAAGCTATCGAGGCACGTGCTACAAAAAGTCTTGTCTAAGAGACTCCTGGTGTCTGAACTGCTGTGTAGTGTACTCTGTCACAAATATAAGAAATACAGTATCTGCGTCTATCAGTGACGTGGTGATAAGGGAACTGGTCTGGTACTTGCGGGGATGTGGGTTCCAGACGCAAGCGTGACAGTGGGCATGGCACTTAACCCAGAGGTTTTCCAACACTGTGACTTCTGAGGAAAAAAGTTATCATTGTGCGTCGCTCGCCTAAGAGCGCGAGCTAAACAAACAATACTGCATCAAGTCCGAATCCACACTGGGTAGTGATTAATAAATAATTCAAAAACATTCATGACATTCACGAACATCAGCGAGATGGCGAAAAAACTGTTGTGTACGCGCGTGTGTGCAGTGAGAGTTACACTATAAGCGAGATTTTGTTGACATCTTCTGGCAACGCATAGGACATACAAGCACGAGAGCGAATCAGAGAGAGAGAGAGAGAGAGAGAGAGGCGACGGCCATGCATGGAAATAAAGAAGTTTTACAACGCAAGGTGTTTTTGAAGAAAACTAATGAATGGCTCTGACTTTCCACAAGTACACGAGCCGCATCTGCAGCTGAACTGTGAACATGAACCCGACAGACTTTAGGACCGAGCAGAAGGACGTGGTAGTCATTCTGAATGACGTTTCAGGAACGTTGAGGGGCTGAACTGGGATACGCAAACGTGAAACTGTATGATTTAGAAACGCTACTAATCAAAGAAATTTATAGAAATGTTCGAAATAATGTTATAGAAATAATGGCTGCGAGCTATTATGGAATAAAGAGATTTTCAGTTTATGTAGAGTAAATTACAGTTTACGATTATGCAGCAGCCTGAACTAATTGAGCTTTTCGCCGGGTCGGATGTATTAGGGGTTAACGCGATACCAATACTGCAAACTAAAGTTACTACGAAATCCAGAGAATCCTCGTGTGGACAGAAAGCAAGTGTCGCTGGTGACTTGGAGGAAACCCTTTCACCTTTCAGTTTTACTCCTCAGCGAGTTCTGTACACTAAGTACCATGAATTCTTTGAAGTAAGTTACCTGTTTGTTTTCAGATTAATCATAATACGTTTATGACTAAAACGATATCACGGCAGCTTGACCCGTTTGATCCAGCGGTAGGATTTGTCACTTACTGTCGTAAGTTATTGCCAAGAGCTGAGAATTCGTAACTACACCGAGGTTAGCTATGTTTTGAGGGCGAACTGTTCCTACTCGTGTAACAGAACGCCGGCTAATAAGATGGCTAACAAATTAGGTCTGTTCGAGAGAAGTTGCTTGTGTGTTTCTCAGTAGGAGACTCATATCTTTCCACAGGATGGTGATATACACAGGCATCTGTATCTTCAAGATCTTGCCATGAGTGCAGAGGATGACCCTCGAACACCAAAGTACGTATTTGATGTTGTTTAGACATTATGACTTATCACTGCCATCAGTCTATTCATTCTAATGGTCACTTTCTAGCCACGTTTTAGGAAACCCCCTGGGTGGTAGGGTGGTGTGGTGTGAGTTGTGAACAAGAGTGACAGCGAGTTGTGTTTGTCAGTATCAATGACTGTAAAAAGCATGGACATCGTTACGTCTCGAAAAAGTGAAGCAACCACAGGTGTAGCGCCCCTGCTGGCAGGCTGCAGTATAATGTGCAGCACCGCCCATCCCCATGTGTTTCAATGACAAAATAGCCTATTTTCCATGTCACTTTTCTCGTGTAAACTGTCTTTCCATCTACAGCGTCTAATTCAAACAGTTAGTTTTCCCTATGATGATCTCTGCACATTTTTTGTTTTCCCATAGAAATTAGAAATTTTAAAACTTTATCCTACTGTAAGAAGGTGTGGATACACTTGGGAATGAAGTGATTGACAGCCTTGGCTGAAAGACACCAGCTGCAGCGCCTGCATCACGCCCTTTCAGCCCCTGCAGACTCTGACCCCAGATAGCAGCAGAAAGTCCCTACTGTGCAAACTCTGGCTCCAAATTTGACAACATGGCGGAGGAATTTTGGCTTCATTTCTATAGAACGGAAGGGCATGGAGCCACCCGGTCCATGCCTTTTACCGTCATTGGTCAGTGTTAATTTACAGAAAGCATTGTGATTGCGCCCCCTGCTGTTTCCACCACAACTACTACATGTTGTCCATTTGGATATTTTCAGTTGAAAAGATTCACTCTTCGGTTGTTTCTCTGTCTTCAAACTGTGAGGAGCATCACTGTTATCTCCTGCTCTCTTTTCAGAGTGTCTGCCTTCAGGTGCCACATCACTGGCTGTAACCAGCTGTTTGACACATTAGAGGGATATGAACATCATTATAACTCACTGCACAGGAACGTATGTTCTACCTGCAAGCGTTCCTTCCCCTCAAACCACCTGCTGGACATCCACATCCTGGAGTGGCATGACTCCCTTTTCCAGGTCATGGCAGAAAAACAGTGCATGGTAATGTTCAGTGATCTTTCCTGGGACAGGCCTTGGCCTGAAGGCCTCTGTCTGTCAGCTGTGCTAATGTACTTTAGCTTCTCTTACAGAGAGTCACATTTGCAAACCCCCCTTTTTTCCTGATACCCTGACATTTTTATTGCCGATGTCCTTCAGTATCAGTGCTTGGTCGAAGGGTGCGGCTCAAAGTTCAAAACCAGAGAGGAGAGGAAAGAGCATCTTATCAGTACACACACTTACCCAGCGGACTTCAGGTTCGACAAGTCAAAGAGGACCAAGAGGTGAGTGGGCACGGTGCTGTTGGGTTTTACTCTGTTTGGAGTTTGGACCCATGCCACTTATCTTCTCTAAATATTCTTCTTCATATTTATCCTGAAAAGATGCCAAATCAACAAAGAGACTGATGTTTTCCAACAGTTTGATTCTCTTTAGTACAAGGAGCCAAACCAGGCTTTATTGTGTCAGTCTAAATCAAAAACCAGGCCTTATTGTGTGAGTCTAAAACATCAAAAACCAGGCCTTATTGTGTCAGTCTAAAATATCAAAAACATAAACAATCTCAAAACCACTCAGACCATGAAGCTCAGATTGAAAGCATGGACCAGTCCTGGTGTTCTTTGATCTGCCCTGTGGTGACTGCTAGAATGCACTACACTGTAATGTTGTTTTAAATGTGTGTGCAAAGATTTATGTGCTGCTTAAGTAAGAATTAGCATCATCCAGATATAGGTAATATATTTCTAAGAAGGGTTTTTTGGTTATAAATCTTGAGAACCATAAATCTCTGACAATTTCAGTGTGTTGTTTTATGAACATGGTGGTTATTGCTGCAGTTTATATGCAGTAGTAATTTCTTTCATGATCATTCGGTGACTGAAAAAAAAAAAAAATAATAATTTTTTTCTGTATCAGTGCTTGGTAGTGCTCGGTGGCTAATTAATTGTTTTTTTTCTGACAGGGTTTAGATCCTTTGCCATCTCTGTTTGATAGAACAATAAAATTAAAGACTTATGTGATCAGGGGTAGATACATGACAGTGTGTGAATCTGCTGTGGATAGGTGTGTTTAAAAAAACATTTGGAAGTGTTTTGGATTAAGTATATTTTAATAATTGAGTCTAGTTTGTATGAGTGAATGTAATGTTGTTTCTCTCTCTGATCAGTAGAACTAAAGAGAGAAGACTTGAGCCGCAGAGGGAGATCAGTATGGAGATCTCGGCCGCTGCGGGCAGCCAGCGAGGAGAGCCTGACCCCTGTGAGTCCATGGACTTCACTGAGAATCAGGAACCAGGAAATACTGAGCCCACGGCTTCAGAGCAGATAAAACCGCGCTATTCATACAGGTGCGTGATCCAGACCATTCACAGTGTTCATAAACATTCTTCAGTAGACCTCAGGGTTGCGTGTGTTGTTGTTGCTGTTGTTTAAATGTCTCCGTTTCTGGGTTCCAGAGTTCCGTCGTCAGTGTGCTTTGGCCAGGGCTCTGTGAGAGGGTTCAGAGGAGCGCGGCGGAAAAAATAGGTCCCGCATTCTTCCTGTTTGTGATGGATGAAACACATGTCTCTGGGGGAGTAGTTAAAGCACATCTCTTCTTGTCAAAAATTATGTATTTATTTCATATTTTTCAATAAACGTGATGGAAGATGTTTGAGGTGATGCTGGCTTTTTTCCTCCATGATCCTGATGTTGTTGGCGAATTAACAAAGGTAGTTGCAGTAGGTTGAGGACTTGATCCTTTCCACTGTGGTTCTGTCTGTTCTGCAATTATAAGCTAAGCCCACAGGATGGCGCTGATGGCTTTCTGCCCACATGACATAACATAACATAGCATGTAACATAACATATAACATAACATTACTGAGCAGAACCTAAACAGGATGACATTGGGTCTAAACTCAGGTTGTACTGTAAATGGTCAAATCTAAAACATGTGAATTTTCCTATTTCAAGTATAAGTAAATATTTCATGTATGAATATATCTATAGAGATGAACTGAGGAAAACTGGGCCAAAATAGATGGAAAGTATGAAAGGTGACAAGCGTTTAACACAGAACACACTGTCATGTATCAGCTTGTTCCACAGACATGAGTTGCATAATCAAACTCATGGAAATAAATGTGGTTTTAAGGCTTTAAGGTGTGGAACACAGTTCTGCAGAAGTCTCACAGTTTGTTCCTCCAAATATGGAAGACAGGTCGGGTCACTGGAGGAAGGATTTGTAACGACAGAGGTAACACGAATCTATCATGAGAAATCAGTTTATTATAAATTTTATATATATATATATATTGGCTGTTTCCGGTGTGATCGGATCACAAAGCATTTTTCTCAGCAAGTTTTTGAGCCAGAGTATGGACTTAAATACAACGTCAAAGTTAATTCGTTCTTAGTTTACTTATTTTCAAATATCCGACCTTTATCAAATGCGCGAACTCCTCCTGCCGCTCCCGGGTCTGGGAGCAGTCTGCCCTCAGCTTTTGTCCTGAACACACATCCACTGACAGTGACATGTCTCACGGCAGTCATCGCACTAATCATACTACAGAAACACAGCTTCAATCCTTATATATGCGTTTTATTGTAATTTTATACAAAACTGGAATTTTCTGATTATGTACAAATGTGGTATATACATTAATGTACAGACAGGGGTAAATACTGTATAAATATTGACAAACCTACTCGTTATTTAAAAACGTGTTTGTAAAAATCTGTAATAGTTAATATTTACAACTATATGTTAATTTTACATACTACCAGCACCTAAAATAAACGTTGTAATTGTACCTAACTAAATGCATAAGGCCACCTATTTTCTTTAGAATACAAAATCCTAAATTCCCTCATAATTCCTATTAGCCGTTTCCTCGCGTGAAGCTGAAATCCCGAGGGCCTATGCATTCAGGACACATCCCAACCGTCGTAATGATCTGCTGTGTTAATATAGTCTATGATGTCAAACAGTATGGTCGGGAGTCCTGGGACACTGTTGTCCAGCCTGTCGCTGCATCTGAGATATGATTTCAGGCAACAACGTTCTAGATTATGCGACGGCAAGTGAAACGCTAAGTATAGTCTTTGTTTCTCGCTGTTCTCTTTTTGGTATTTATGCAGGTGAAATTCAGTAAAGATTCCTCTCTAAATGTGTGGTATGTTAATGTCTATCTCCATAACCTGCTCAGTCGAGTTTATCCGTCTGGTTCATTACCGGCCTGTTAAATGCCTCATATTGAAGTATTACAAATGACATTTATACAGTGGGCCTAAGAAACTGACTTTATCTAAATTTCAACTTCACCACATCAGATCTTTAGTCTATTTTTTGTGACTCCAAATATTTGGCCATTATCTGTTACGGCCTCATAAAGTGAACATTGCACTGCATATTTTTAGAGATGGAGGTTTGCCTTCTAAATGAACGTTATGATTACCGGTAGTCGACGTTCTTGGAGATTACAGTGTCTCTTCTCTTACATGACGCAACTGTACTTAGAGTTCCAGCAGAATTTATACCAGTCTGTTTTGGACTCCTGGAAACTTGAATCGTAAGTAGGCAACATATGGTTATCGACCGCACTATTTAAAGTTTTACATAGTCAAGACAAATAATACATTCCATAGGTGACAGGTCCTCCGAACAGTCCGGGGACTGGTAAGGTCGGCCGTGGGAAGGAATTGGAGTGTCCATATAATGACGGCGAGCCGACGTGCGTTCCCAGAGGGAAGGGGAAGGCGAACGCAGGTAAGAGTGGTTTTGTAGCAAGTTTCAGTTTTTCCAGCTCAGCCTCTTGAAGTCTCTTGGCTTTTGCCCTTCTGTTTTGAAACCATATTTTGACTTGAGTCTCTGTAAGGTTGAGCGAATTGGAAAATTCAGCTCTTTCTGCGATGGAGAGGTACTGTTTCTGTCGGAACTTTCTCTCTAAAGCAAGTAACTGCGAGGTGGTGAAGGGGGTTCGCGGTTTTCGATTGTTCTTATGTTTTCTAAGGGTACACGGCGTTGGACTTGAGCTCCCTGTGAATGATAAAAACGAATAAATTAATTCACTAGTTAACAGACAAATAAATATCCTATTAAACTTGTTTACTTTAGCACACTCCGGATGACATCACCAAAGAGAATAATAGAAGTTTTTTTTTTAGGAAAGCAAACCCCATTATGCTCAAAAAGGCAATAATCATTGACTTCAACAATATCACCGTTTATCACACAGTGAGAGTTTCAAAATATTATCTGCATAGTTAAAGCTCTGAGCCCGAAGACTAGCGGTCCAGGAGTTCCAGATAAATCCAATTAAAACAGAGGCTGCGCTAAATTCAATGAATAGACGCAGCTGCATAAAGAAATGCATTAGGAAGAATTAAGAATTAAAATATTGAGTTATTTTGCGATAAAACATCTACCCCACTGAGTAGCTAATTAGAGGTTACATTTTTCAAATATGTGAAATAAGCAACTGAATTTGACTATTCACAGATCTAGATATAGGTAGTTTAGTTAGATATTAAGTCTAACTACACCCTTGGCTTAATAAATGTGAATATAGACCACTTTACATTCGATTTACCAATACGCTTAATCGCTTAATTGCGTTATTGTCAATATTTGGTGTGCGATACTTACTTGGAGGAGTAGGGAAAGATGATGTCTGAAACCAGCTACCCTGTCCCTCGTCACCTATCTCCTCTACATCACTTCTCTTGCTGTCAGATAAGTTTGAGACACTTTCCAGTGGGGTTTTTTTCTCTGCGTAAAGTGCCATCGGAGAGAATCGTAGCCGCTCCTCTGTAACGGACGTGGGTGAAACAAGTCCGGACTCAGATGAAGAATACGGAGTCCTTGATGTTGTTCTGTCCGATATCAAAGATTCCACACTGAAAGGAAGGCTGAATGCCTTGGTCTTGCATCCCTTGACAGTCACTTTGTCTTTTGTTTGAACCTCCTCTTTGTTCGAGTTTTCTCGCTCCTGTAATTTAACTTCTTGAGAGAGAGGCCCCTGAGCAGAATTCATCATGGAAAACAGAGGGGCCATACAACTTGGAAAAATATGTCTGAGGTCCTATGCTTGGTTGTCCGAAGTGCTCATCCCTCTCGTTACGCCTCCTCCTCGCGATGCTTGAGCTTTCTCTGTACTAAAGTACACTTCCAGCTATAAAAGTTCAATAACTTCTCTCTTTTCTTGCCGCCTTCCAATCGGCTTGTCTGTTCAGCTTCATGACTCTCCTCTTGCTCGTTTTGATTGGTCAAACCGCTCTGTGAGCGATGTCAAGAATGATTTTGAACGAATTGTGTATGTTTAATCATAGATGTCTTGCTGAGTTGGTTTATTGATTGCTTTGAAGCACAGATCCAGGGGCACGGAGCTGCTTCAGAAGTTTTGCTGTAATTAACCGAGTTGTCTGTACGAAGAGACTCCATACTCATTAGCTAAACCTTTATTGAAACCATATCGTGAGACAACTTCCGTGGCCTTTTTCTCGAAAGGTTATTTAGGAGACTTTATGTTAAACTGTCGGTAAAGAAATTTGCCCGAAAGATCTTTTTTAAACGTCCTGATTATTTGTTTAGTTTAGAAAAGTACATACACATTTAACGCTGTCTAAATTAGTGTCACATTCCATTACTTTAAAATGATAAATTGAAATACTCTGCAAGCGTAAAATAAACTAAGTTGTACACTCCACACGAACAACTTCTGAATTACAAAATGTGACTAATACCTTTTGGAAATTGCTTAAACAATGGGAGTGAATGAATGATGACTGTTAGTCACGCTACATTACGGCAATTTAAAGGTTGTCTTGGCCCTTTAAGATTGCAAAAGCCTCCATTGAAGCGCAACTGGCAACCCCTCACCGTAAGTCAAAGTATTTCATAAGGCAGACAAGTTCTCTTTTGGTAGGCGCCAGTCTCGGTAAGATCAAAAAGGAAGCTACCTCAGGGAGAATATTCAACAGTTAACTCCACTTAACCAATTGTCCTCGAAGAGTTTAATGTCAAGGCAATAGCTAGAGGGCAATCAGTTCCCACAGACATAGTTAACTGTTGCTTCACTAAATGTCCTGACTTTTAAAAACTCAGACGAGAGCTAGTGTAGATAATATTAGCCAGTCCATCTTGGATCATTTATGGTTGTTGACACATTAGAACAAAATAGTTATGACGCCATGTAAGAAAAAAAGAACCCGTAAAATTAAATGAAAACATGCCAAAATGTTTGGAGGACAAGGAAGACTTCACTTTATTTACCATTCATGGTTTACGAACTCATTAAGGTAACGATAACATTTACCACGCTTGGTTCAATTATCTAGAACTAATCAGTATTTGCAGAAATTCTTGAAAACAAATTTAAATGTGAAAATGTTGACAATAAATAAAGAGAGATTTGCCTCCATTATCTGAATGTGGTGTGTTACATACAAAATTCACATGAGTATAAACACAGTCTAATTTGAATTTGCTTTCATACGAATTTTGCCGTTATCGTACCGCCCATTTTTAAACATCTGACATGAAAGAAGACCTGCTGAAAAAATATCTTAGGTTTTTAACTGTGATAACATAATATTGTAACCTAAACGAATTTATGTTTGGCTTATGATACACTATATAGTTGCTAGTCAGCATACAAGGAGATCTGTTTGTTTTTTTTGCAGTCCTATATCAAGTCTAAGATTGTAGAAGAGTACCTGGGGTATCCATAGTCTGCCTCTAAATGAATGTTTATGTTAGTGTTTTGATATTTTTATTTTTCGTTTGTATATATACACATGAACACACCATGACTGGAGACAATAGTATTTTTATGTATCAGAGGTGTTAACAATTTAATATTCACAATACACGGCTCAAGGACTGATACCGAAAAGTGATAACGTATTTTTAGTGTGAAGAAACGGTACACCACCTTCGAATTAATCGACGTCAAAAGACTACAGAATACTACAGATTATTACTTCATATTATGAATATTTTATTTGACAATAATCGATTGTGTCGGGGCACCCCGTCGACTGCGAGAAAGCATTTATTTTTATGACATTTCACGTTAAATCAATAAATTGTTCAGCGATGGCAACGTGATGGAGTCTCGGAGCCGAAGGTCCCAGTTAATTTCATGTTGAGGGACCACGTCACTAGATTTGTCAGCGAATTCACTTATTGGACCAGAATGTGTTCAGTTGCAAGAAGTTCAGTTGTAGTTCAATTGTGGGCCCGTAATATTTCTCTCCCCTAACTATCCTGCGGTGAATGCGAGCTTTAAAGCCAAGTGTTACCAGTTTAGTTGATTTATTATAAAGCGAGGTAGCGTAAACACTATGTCTGTGTTGTACCTGTTGTATCTAGATGAGGAGATTTGAGAGGGTATGGCGCAACTGTTTATGCATGACAATAATTTAGTCCCTTATTGCGGGCTTAAGAGTTCACTCTTCAGATGAAGTGTTAGGGGATTGATTGACTGTCATGACTGACTGATTGATTGTCATGATCAGTTTTCTCAACGTAAAAACAGAGCACATAAGTACCTCAGTGCTTCTCTACTCTGAATAATTTCCTTTGCAGTCACAGAAGGGCATAATTTCACCTCTCTGGACTCAGTCGACATTTCAAATACATACTTCAGTGTCAGTCTGTGCTTGGTGTCCTTTGACTTTCAGATATTTTTACTGAATAATTAATTTTTTCCTGTTGCTCTTCTTGGGGTCAGTATAATTGCTGAAGTCAGTGCACGATGTTTTTGTGTGGGAATCCCTCCTGATTCTGCTCTAGCTGAGCCATTGCCCCAGTTACTCTGTTCCAATGCCATAGTGTTTATGTTAGCCCTCTGTCTCTTTGACTTCAGAATTTTACAAAGCTCTGACTGTAGATGGAATGTCTGTCTGTTTCCAGCAGGGTTTCATGGCTCTCTCCTGCATGTCCGGCCCTGCGTGTAAAACGTTTTCTGTGTAAAAGTCCTTTTATGCAGGCTGGTGTTGTAGGAGGTGGGTGATTCTGTATTTTTTCAACATGCCTTTTTGAATAATACAAATTTTGCAAGCTGTATTTTGGTGTATTGGTATTTATTTGGTTTTGTGCGTGCGGGCAGGACATTGGTGCACTGGTGAAACTGCTGTGGAGTGTTAGTGGAGATGAGTGTTCATGAGTGTTCACACTGAACCCACTGTGTTCTTCTCATAGGCATTACCCCCCTCTCCGCTTGGTTTACTCTTAGTATCTGTGTGTCTGCTTTGAGATAGATAGATAGATAGATAGACAGACAGATAGACAGGCAGACAGACAGACGGACAGATAGATAGATAGATAGATAGATAGATAGGTACTTTATTCATCCCCTTGGGGAACTTCAGGTGTCCAGTAGCTCACACAATGTAGAGTAGAGACAATACATAACAAACAGCAACAACAAATAGGTAACACAGAGAAAATACACGACAAAAGAGGTAATGTGATTGTTTATAGCGAAGCAGTCCTTGAGTCCAGTGGTTCAGTTATTGCATCGAGTCCAGTCCAATTCAGGTGTCCAGCAGCTCACACAATGAACATTAGAGACAATGCACAATAAAATTCAAATAATCAATAAATGAAAATGAATAAACATAATAAAAAAACAAAAAAGTGCTCCAGTGGGTGAGGGTGGTGGGTATAGAGAGAGAGAGAGAGAGAGAGAGAGAGGGAGGGAGGAAGACAGAGAGAGAGGGAGAGAGAGAGAGAGAGAGAGGGAGAGTAAGGTGTTGCACAGCCTGATGGCAGTGGGGACAACGGATCTCCTCCCAGTGAGGTGAGCCGTGAGGGAGCTGCTTCTCTGGCCCCTTTAGGAAAAAGGGCCGGCCCTGCCCCTTCTGGCCCTGCCCCCTCCGGCCCTGCCCCTTCTGGTCCTGCCCCCTCCGGTAGAGGGCATCTGTATTCAAGGACCAGTCCAGCTTGTTGTCCAGATGCACACCTAAGTATTTGTAGGTCTGCATCACCCCAGTGTCCACCCCACGAATGTTGACTGGCTGAAGAGGGGGCTTAGACCTTCCAAAATCCACCACCATCTCCTTGGTCTTGGAGGTATTCAGTAGGAGGCAGTTCTTGTCACTCCAGTCGCAGAAGGTCTTCGGCCTTCGTCAGGCCCCTGTACTCCCCTGTCCCCTCCCCTCCTGCCCATTCCTGATTCACGCCACAATAGCAGTGTCATTGGAGTACTTCTGGATGTGGCAGGACCCGGAGTGGTATTTAAAGTCTGCTGTGTACAGTGTGAACAGGAAGGGATCCAAAACAGTCCCCTGTGAAGCCCCAGTGCTGCTCACCGCTGTCCCAGAGACCCAGCTCCCCAGCCTGACAAGCCCCAGTGCTGCTCACCGCTGTCCCAGAGACCCAGCTCCCCAGCCTGACGAACTGTGCTCCTCCTGTCAGGCAGTCTGTGATCCAGGAAACAAAGGAGGGATCCACCCCCATGCCTTCGAGCTTGTCTCTGGGTTGGATGGTGTTAAATGTGCTTGAAAAATCAAAGGTATTGTCCACTCCGGTGTGTTCCTTGTACGTGAACCGTAGGTGGTCCAGTGTGTCTTTGACGTGGAGTCTCAGTAGGCGGAGAAGCAGTCATTCCAGCTTAAATGAAGTTGATTTTAATAATTATTTACACACCTGCCATTGTTGCACAACATCCTCATTTTCGCATTGATGAACAAACAACATTTTTCAAACGTAATTTGTGTTGAAAGTCTTGCCTTTCTGCTGATCACAAACAAACATGTTCCTAGCTCTTCAGTGTTTCTGGTGTTAGTTGTGAAACAGGCCCACAGTCAGACTGTGTTCTGTCTCTCTGTTCGTCCGACGGAGCAGACCGCAGAACCCTAATGGTGCGGCTGATTAAGGCGGGGCTTGGCAGAAGGATCTGTGTTTTTTTATGGTCCCACTGCAGGAGATGTCCTCAGTGTGCTGGCGGCTCATTCTGGACTCCAATTAATTTATTATTTATCCTTTAGACGGTGCACTTCCTGATCCACTAAATGAATATGATATTACCATTGCTGTAGGCAGCAGAGGCTGCTATAATTACATACGTGACAAATGAGGTGAATCTGCCTCAGTAAAAGACTGAGAACACAGCCCTGCAGACTGGACTCTATTTCAGCCCAAAATAAAGTGGTTTTTTTTCAATAGTCTGATTAAAACTCAAACAGATCAGTTTTATTGGTCGTTGAGCACCATGTGGGTCAAATACTCAAACTCACTGATAAGCTCAGCTGATGTGTAAAAGTCTGGTTCATTTGTTAAAAAGACCTGATATGTTGACTAAATCATGCTGCATTAGAGAGAGTGTGACAGGACCTGTCTGTTTGCATAGAAGGACAGAGGGTGCTGATACAGACAAAGGCCTGAATGTTGCTTTCTGTCATATGATTGGCTAATGACATTCCTAAAGCACACAGCAGAGGCAGCTCCTGCAGCTGCGCCATTTACCCCAATTCTAGTGGTGCTGTTATACTGAGGCAGGAGTCCTCCCTGTTACGCCGAGGCAGAGTGAACTCAGCCGTCCTCGCTGTTATATCATTTTATGTTGATTATGTTATCATTATAACTTTAACTCACCTTGTTATTGTTTCACCTCCCCCCAGCCCGGCTTTGGCCCTCTCATTATAATTAAACATCACATCAGGATTAATAAATGTCCGTGTGTTACAGTGAGGGTATACACAACACGTCAGGATTAATAAATGTCCGTGTGTTACAGTGAGGGTATACACAACACGTCAGGATTAATAAATGTCCGTGTGTTACAGTGAGGGTATACACAACACGTCAGGATTAATAAATGTCCGTGTGTTACAGTGAGGGTATACACAACACGTCAGGATTAATAAATGACCGTGTGTTACAGTGAGGGTATACACTCCATGTCAGGATTAATAAATGTCCGTGTGTTACAGTGAGGGTATACACAACACGTCAGAATTAATAAATGTCTGTGTGTTACAGTGAGGGTATACACAACACGTCAGGATTAATAAATGTCCGTGTGTTACAGTGAGGGTATACACTCCATGTCAGGATTAATAAATGTCTGTGTGTTACAGTGAGGGTATACACAACACGTCAGGATTAATAAATGTCCGTGTGTTACAGTGAGGGTATATACTCCATGTCAGGATTAATAAGTGTTCGTGTGTTACAGTGAGTGTATATACTCCACGTCAGGATTAATAAATGTCCGTGTGTTACAGTGAGGGTATATACTCAACGTCAGGATTAATAAATGTCCGTGTGTTACACTGAGGGTATATACTCCATGTCAGGATTAATAAGTGTCCGTGTGTTACAGTGAGGGTATACACAACACGTCAGGATTAATAAATGTCCGTGTGTTACAGTGAGGGTATATACTCCATGTCAGGATTAATAAATGTCCGTGTGTTACAGTGAGGGTATACACAACACGTCAGGATTAATAAATGTCCGTGTGTTACAGTGAGGGTATACACAACACGTCAGAATTAATAAATGTCCGTGTGTTACAGTGAGGGTATATACTCCATGTCAGGATTAATAAATGACCGTGTGTTACAGTGAGGGTATATACTCCATGTCAGGATTAATAAGTGTCCGTGTGTTACAGTGAGGGTATATACTCCATGTCAGGATTAATAAGTGTCCGTGTGTTACAGTGAGGGTATACACAACACGTCAGGATTAATAAATGTCCGTGTGTTACAGTGAGGGTATACACAACACGTCAGGATTAATAAATGTCCGTGTGTTACAGTAAGGGTATACACAACACGTCAGAATTAATAAATGACCGTGTGTTACAGTGAGGGTATATACTCCATGTCAGGATTAATAAGTGTTCGTGTGTTACAGTGAGTGTATATACTCCACGTCAGGATTAATAAATGTCCGTGTGTTACAGTGAGGGTATATACTCAACGTCAGGATTAATAAATGTCCGTGTGTTACAGTGAGGGTATACACTCCATGTCAGGATTAATAAATGTCCGTGTGTTACAGTGAGGGTATATACTCCATGTCAGGATTAATAAATGTCCGTGTGTTACAGTGAGGGTATATACTCCATGTCAGGATTAATAAGTGTCCGTGTGTTACAGTGAGGGTATATACTCCACGTCAGGATTAATAAATGACCGTGTGTTACAGTGAGGGTATACACAACACGTCAGGATTAATAAGTGTCCGTGTGTTACAGTGAGGGTATACACTCCATGTCAGGATTAATAAATGTCCGTGTGTTACAGTGAGGGTATACACTCCATGTCAGGATTAATAAATGTCCGTGTGTTACAGTGAGGGTATACACAACACGTCAGGATTAATAAGTGTCCGTGTGTTACAGTGAGGGTATACACTCCATGTCAGGATTAATAAATGTCCGTGTGTTACAGTGAGGGTATACACTCCATGTCAGGATTAATAAATGTCCGTGTGTTACAGTGAGGGTATACACAACACGTCAGAATTAATAAATGTCCGTGTGTTACAGTGAGGGTATACACAACACGTCAGGATTAATAAATGTCCGTGTGTTACAGTGAGGGTATATACTCCATGTCAGGATTAATAAGTGTTCGTGTGTTACAGTGAGTGTATATACTCCACGTCAGGATTAATAAATGTCCGTGTGTTACAGTGAGGGTATATACTCAACGTCAGGATTAATAAATGTCCGTGTGTTACAGTGAGGGTATACACTCCATGTCAGGATTAATAAATGTCCGTGTGTTACAGTGAGGGTATACACAACACGTCAGGATTAATAAATGTCCGTGTGTTACAGTGAGGGTATACACAACACGTCAGAATTAATAAATGACCGTGTGTTACAGTGAGGGTATATACTCCATGTCAGGATTAATAAGTGTCCGTGTGTTACAGTGAGGGTATATACTCCATGTCAGGATTAATAAGTGTCCGTGTGTTACAGTGAGGGTATACACAACACGTCAGGATTAATAAATGACCGTGTGTTACAGTGAGGGTATATACTCCACGTCAGGATTAATAAATGACCGTGTGTTACAGTGAGGGTATACACAACACGTCAGGATTAATAAGTGTCCGTGTGTTACAGTGAGGGTATATACTCCATGTCAGGATTAATAAATGTCCGTGTGTTACAGTGAGGGTATACACTCCATGTCAGGATTAATAAATGTCCGTGTGTTACAGTGAGGGTATATACTCCATGTCAGGATTAATAAATGTCCGTGTGTTACAGTGAGGGTATACACTCCATGTCAGGATTAATAAATGTCCGTGTGTTACAGTGAGGGTATACACAACACGTCAGGATTAATAAATGTCCGTGTGTTACAGTGAGGGTATATACTCCATGTCAGGATTAATAAATGTCCGTGTGTTACAGTGAGGGTATATACTCCATGTCAGGATTAATAAATGTCCGTGTGTTACAGTGAGGGTATACACTCCATGTCAGGATTAATAAATGTCCGTGTGTTACAGTGAGGGTATACACAACACGTCAGGATTAATAAATGTCCGTGTGTTACAGTGAGGGTATATACTCCATGTCAGGATTAATAAATGTCCGTGTGTTACAGTGAGGGTATACACTCCACGTCAGGATTAATAAGTGTCCGTGTGTTACAGTGAGGGTATACACAACACGTCAGGATTAATAAGTGTCCGTGTGTTACAGTGAGGGTATACACTCCACGTCAGGATTAATAAGTGTCCGTGTGTTACAGTGAGGGTATACACAACACGTCAGGATTAATAAATGTCCGTGTGTTACAGTAGTGCAGTTTTGAGTCTATCTGTCACTCCGTCAGGTGGTGGCCCGGTGGGGTGCAGTCCGGCCATGGTTCCACTAGAACAATCTTCAGTCTGTTGTAAACCGACCACTGTCTTTGCCTAGGGTTACACTGTAATGTTGTTGTAGTTTGATTTTTTTTTTTCACCTGGGTTTTATTTTTTCACCTGGGTTCAAGTTGATGTGTTTTGAGTCATTTAGGTCTGTGTAGCTACAAATGGAGAGTTTCATTTAAATTCTATTAGTTAAGAATTTCTGATCTTATCTCGGTCAAAAAGGAAAAGCATGCAAATAGCTGCTGACGATTTTGATTTAGATTTTCCTACACACAAGCACCTTTATTAAACCCTTGGCTCTGTGGTGTGACCCCGCGGTGTTTTGCCTGGGGTCTCCCTCTGTGGTGCCCTGTTTCACAGATTTCCTCCGCTGACTCCACAAGACATTTCTGTCACAGCGTGAGGGTAAGCAAACTATGTCAGAAGTCATTATAGCGTTTGAAAGCAGATCTGTCCTTGAAGGTTGACCTGAGACAGGATGTCCATTTTCAGAGTGTTCCTCTGTTCACAGGTAAATCTGTCTCCACAAAATTGCAAACAGGTTTCAGAAGCAACAAAAATTGCTTCCTTTAAACATTGCCTCTATCATGTAATTTTGCCAAAATCAGAGAAAAGTTCAAATACAGTTATGTGTTGCTGTAAATGATCTTTTTTTTGTCTTAAATATGTGTCTTATCAGCCTTTGATGGAAATAGACCACTGTATATTCACTGATGTGTAAATGAGCTCGTGCACCGTGTGTGTGTGTGGGTGCGTGTGTGCGCGTGTGCGTGTGCTTTTGTTACAGCTAAATGCAGTTATGGTTGTATCATCAAATGTGCAATTACTTTGTCACTAATCAGTTCTTTTGATTTTTCTTAAACTGCTGTAGTTTTCATCTCCTAAATCTTCTCTGTCAACATACTGAATAAAAAACTGGTTTCCATGGCACTACAGTGAACTCAGCTACAGCAATCCCATAATCTAAGAGAAAAATGTGCCGTGTAGAACAGGATGATGAATGACAACATTTCAAATTACAAACCCAACAAGCAGACAGAGACTGCGATGGGATTCCACTGGAGCTTTGTTCAAGGATTTAGAGAAACCAGTTCCGACCCTAAAGCCCCGAGGGAGCAGAATCAGTCAGAGTCAGAGATGTCGTTCGTCAGAGAAATACGGCCCAAGGCGACAGGACGAGACAGAATCTGACCCAACACCCTTTATCGATTTAAAGCCATCGTTTATATTTCAGAACTGTGGTCAGGCAAGAACAAACAACCCTAATGAAAATACTGATCGTAATATCACTGACACGGTACACACAGAAACAAACCATTCTAAACAAACCACTCTGTCTCAGCCCTCTCAGAAGACAATGCCAAAATCCAAGGTATTCCTGTCACCCCGAGGATCCCAAAGCTCTTTCTGAAAGGCATGGGAAAGCCTCTCTCCTCCAACATGGATGAGTGTGTTTAGTTACTGTGTGTGAGCTTTTAAATGCTTATGTTTAACAGACTATAAATAAGTGAATACAAAAAAAACCAAAAATAAAGACAAAAAACAAAAAAACAAACAAACAAAACAAAAACAAACCAAATCCGAACCACAAACAAAAAACAAACAAACAAAAACCCCGCTGAATCAGGTCCTTTAGTGGCAGTGCTTCGGTACCTTTGTTGTTTGCTTATGCTAATTCAAATCTAGGAGGACGTTGTCTGAGACATGATTCAGGAGAATGAGTGGAGTTATTCCTGTAGTCATGTTGTCTTCTCACAGTGCCTTTGAACCCTGACCCTTTGGGCTGGTGAGAGTGAGACTGCTTGGACTCAGGACTCGTAAATATTTAACCACGGGGAGAGAGAAACTGCCTCGGCCAGCAAGGCTCAGGTTTATGTCCATGTGCCTAGGGTTTCCTAAAGACTTTGACTTTTCCCAGAGGGGCCACTTAAAGTCAGGGCCTCGGGGGACATGGATAAGTAGAAAGAATCTTGACCTTTTATTTGACTTAACAAGAGCTTAACCTGACCCGGTCCGTTTACGCTAACGTCACGGTCCCAATCTCAAAGCCGTTCAACTTCTCCCTCAGAAAATATGGCCCATTTTAAAATATGGCCCAATGGCCTGAGATTTGTTTCTGAACAATTCGAGGGGCAAGTCACACAGGAATAGCCAGGCACTGTGGCCAGAGCATTAACCTGCCACAAGGCTTTTAGTCTCATTGCATCTCTGCCCATTAATGAAAAAAAAAGACATGTTATATTTCGTTCTGAAATTGAGAAGAGCACGGCTTCCTCATGATAGCACCAGTGTCTCTCCCTGCATTTTTAACACCTCCCTCTTTTATACTCCCTGAGTGGTAAGAATAGGTCCATTATACCAAAAAAAGACATAGCAGTTAAGGTGTACCACAGAAGTGGCCACAGACAGCTGAGGTCATTTTCTGTGGACTCTTGCTTTGGAAGTGCACCAGCATTCTTGAGGGAAGATCTGGGACAAAAAGCAGGGCCATACTGGTTGCCCTGCAGGGATGATAAACTAATTGTGGCCACTTTGTGGTCTCGTGAATGATGAAGGAATGTGGCCAGACCTTCATATACTGTCTAATTCTCTCTCTGTGTCTGTTTGCCTGTCTGTCTGTCTGTCTCTCTCTCTCTCCCTCCCATAATTAATTGGTTTTCACAAATGCCTCAGTCTCTGCATCAGCTGTTTACTTTGATTATTAAATCAAAATTTGTCATGGCTGTTCCTCTGAAAACCATCAGTTCATCGGTTCATCTGTCTGTGGGTATATTTCTCTTCACATTAACTGCTGCTGCACCTTTTCAGCCTCATCAATGTCAGGGTAGTTACTCACAGAAAGTCATATTTCACAGATTACCAATTACTAATTACTTCTCAAATTACTTAACCTTTCATGGGATTACTTTACTGATTACTTCCTGGAAAAGTTGTGCTGTTAAACCCATGTAAATACACAAAATGGAAAGCACAAGGATGACATTCAGTCACCCTTACAGTAATTTATCATTGGTTCAACAACACAGACAGTAGAGGGAAATACGACTTGTTTAAATGGCTTTTTGATCATTTGTTTCTAAGAAGTTGGCAAGAGCAGCTGCTTTATTGACTGGCAACGTGTTGGTCAGCTGTCATGGACGAGGGCCAGGCAGGAATATTACTTTTTAAAATGTATTCCACATAAACAACGTTATGTAATGTAACTCTAATTCAGTCAGTCACTGTAATGTGATCACAAGAATTTACACGGTAATGTGTTTCACATCTTTATTACAGAGAAAAGTAGATACATTCCAGTAACATGTTACTGTGCACTCTGTTACCCCCAACACGGATTACGATGCACTGTAAACGATGCCTTAATCTTAGAGACATCATCTTTGTTAAGTCTGTGGCATATCTGCACACAGTCTACGTGAGCACAGTGAGTGTGATCTTTGGGACACAGGGGTGGCTTTGTGGTTTCAGATTGTGTCAGGCAAATTCCCACATTGAAAGACTTCACAGCTGGAGGAATGAGAGTCTTTACAGGAGATGGAGAATGCGCCTGCTAGCGTCACTCACCTAAACCGAGGTGACTGATCAAGGCTGAGAATGAAATGGTGAGAATACTGAGGCCTCCCAAAGTTTTGGAAACAGGAGAAAAAAAATATCCAAAAATCTTGGCAGAGTGTGGAGCCTTTTGTCTTTGTCTCTAAAGCTTGGCTTCAGCGGCCAGTTGGGCCCTCGGGAGGTCATGGGATTCTTATGGAAGACAAACAATGTTCCCCTTGAACTTCATTTCCGCAATTTGTTCCCAGATGGAGACTAAATGACAGTTGATGCTTTTCTGAACAGCAGTGAACGGCATTATAATCTTGTCTGTTTCAAAAGAGGACTGTTAAGGAGGATGTTCAGACCTGGGTGTTTTTGTTTGTTTGCTTGTTTGTTTGTTTGTTTTATAGTGTTACTATCTCTGCTACTATCTACTAAAGGAGTACCTCAAAATTAGATTTTGAAGTGATGGCGATATTAGATAACTTAGTTCAGAAACATTGTACTAAAAACAGCATCAGGTCACTCACTCGGACACTGAGAAAACATGATTTTTCAGCAATTGGATGACTACAAATAGAAAAAATGGAAAACCTGCAGATACAAATGGAAGTGCAGATTCCATATGGAATAAAACCTAACTTCCTCCACTTTGAAACATACTGAGAGTTTCAAGCGGAGACGCCTAAGAGACACTGAAACAGAGTTACCTTTCTGATCAGAGCTCACATCATTCAAGGGTTTTTTCTTTGATTACAAGTGTGACAGGGCATGAACAAACAAGCCAGGCTGATTGTCCTGAGATTACTGTCTCCGAGTCCTCCCCTGAAACACAACACAGAGTGGAGGAGGAGGGTTCAGGGGCCCACTGAATAAACAAGCTGTAAATTCTCCCCCGTCCTGAGACGCTCCAGACTTTGCCAACACCTCAGATCATGTTGCTCTCGTCCATGTCATACGCAGAGACAAATTCTTAGCTGTGACCATAAAGTGTAGAAATGCTGGTAAAGTGTGTATTTGACACTGAGCGGAGGCATGTGCTTTCATGTTGCCCCTTTTGAAAAGCAGACTGTGGGTTAGAGGGGTAGAGTAGGGGGGGGTGTTGGGGTTGAAAGCTTTGTTGTGCTTGGGTTTAATGAGCTGGAAAATACAATTGCACTTTTCTAACTGTGAAAATTGCTTTGAGGGTGTCATAAATTAGCTGCTGGGAGATGCTTGAATTGAGGAGTCTTTGTGTGATTCCTGTGTATCGGCCTCAGAGCGTCAGGATGTCCTATCAGACCCTTTCTGCCCATGCAGCCGAACAGCTTTCGGGCCTGTTCACACAGTCTTTCACATAATCCTATACAAGTTTGTCTTTCTCTCATCTCTTATTATCTCTTACAAGAATTTGCCTTAATTATATATTATTTTTAAAACGCCTGTTCTATGTGATTTCATGATCTCTCATTGAATGACTCACTGACTCACTCTCTCTCTCACTCACACTCACTCACTCACTTTACACTCACTCACTCACTTTACACTTACTTGTTCACTTACTCATTCACTTGTTCACTCAAACAATATCCATGCCATATAATCATCAGGGAAAGATTACTGGATTTTAGTTACTGGATGTTAGATGTCTGAGTAAGACTCATTTAAAGCTATACATAGAGCAGGACAAAGTGATTCCTAAATATAATTCTTGTAGAAGAGGGTGGAATCACTCTGTATCAGTTGACATGCTGGGTCTTTCACCCGCAGTGACAGACCATTCCTCATCATGACTGTCTTCAGATGCCTTCTGACAGCAAAGGACCCAGAACACATCTCTCCAAGTAAAGAAGAAAAACACTGCACTAAAACTTTGTTGCTCATGATCCATATTCCCCACAGTCACTAGAGCTTCAGCGGCACTGACCACAGAACAGTGGAGATGTGCGCTCCCTGCAGCATCGCATTACTCTGTACTGACCACAGAACAGTGGAGATGTGCGCTCCCTGCAGCATCACATTACTCTGCATTCTAATGGGCCAGCCCGGCTGGGGCCGCAACTTCTGCTCTGAGTAATTGATGGCTTCCACACTCCAGCATAGTCACCCAGCCTTCTCCCTGGCGATTGTTGGTATATTTCTGTGGTGAGGGCTCTATAGGTCTGCTATTGTCCTCCCGACAACAGGGAGAGAGAGAGAGAGAGAGAGAGAGAGAGAGAGCGAGGGAGAGGGAGAAAGAGAGAAAGAGAGAAAGAGAGAGAGAGAGAGAGAGAGAGAGAGAGAGAGAGAGGGCTGAGGAAAGAAGACAGGGGCAGAGGAAAAAAAGCCCCCTGATATTTAGTCAGCTCCAAAGGGCACTTTTCATTCTGCCTTTGCAAGCTTGGCACATGCCTTCTGTTACTAAGTGGCTTTGCCCTGAATGACTCTGCGGCTCCCATTCTTCAGCACACTGGGTGCCCAGGCTCAGAGCTCTGGCAGCTGCTGGGATCCCCAAAAGAGCCTATAGACTGCTCTCCGCAGGTGAGCACTCCAGCCAAAACAATCTCCAATCAAAAGGCCTTTTCACTGCACTCAATGGGAAGCTGACTTCGTATGTGCCACTGCACCAGAGAGGCATTCACAATGGCTGCCTTCTTTAAACAGCATTGCTTATATGGAGAAGAGCCATACCAGCATTTATTTACTTATTTATTAACTTACTTATTTAACTTACACAGTCTTTTCTGTCTGTGCTCAGATGCTGCCTTTGCTGTATGTGTGTTTTTTTGGGATGGTGGATGGGTGATGTGTTCTGTCGATATTACTGTAGGATCTCTTCAGCATGATGCTCCTCTCAAGGGCCTCTCCTGGGTTTCTTCAGAGACTGCTGCCAAACTGAGATATTCATTCATTTGGTCACTGTACTGTAATTGCCCTGGTCTATGACACTTGTGGTAGATAAGTGAAGCTGCCCCCACCTGTGGGTGGCGTCTCATGACACCAGACGACCTCCACCATACAGAATGCCTCCACCAGAACACCTCCACTGGGACTCCTCCACAAGGACCCCTCCATCAGGGCACCTCCACCAGAAAACCTCCACAAGGACACCTCCACCAGGGCACACTCCACACAGGACACCTCCATACAGAACATCTCCACCAGGACACACTCCACACAGGACACTTCCATACAGAACATCTAAACCAGGACACAATCCACACAGGACACCTCCATACAGAACATCTCCACACAGGACACCTCCACACAGGACACCTCCACCAGGACACTTCCACACAGAACATCTCCACCAGGACACCTCCACAGAGAGAACAAACAAAGCTCCTTGGGCTTCCTCTCTTTTCATCCATTTCTGTCTTTTACATTTTTATTAGTACCAGGTTGAAGAGCGTAAAGAGGAAGGGCTCTCTGACCCTGTCACTGCAGCATTTCCTCACATCAGTGGCTCTGGGACAGGAACAGCACTGAGAAAACACTGCTCACTCAGTTGACACCAGTAGGCCTCTTCTGTCAAGTTTCACGTCTTAGAAAATTACCCTCCACTTAGGCTTTGACGTGAGCTGTATGGTGGTCAGTGTCCACTCTGAATGCTCCCTGTTAAGCTGCAGTCGTCAGTAAGTGGTTATGTTTGTACAGTTTCTAGTTCACATGTAATGAGTAGCTCACATGTAACAGAGTTATGTGTTAGGAGAATTCATGGGCTCAGTTGCACGCATTGGCTTTTCTAATTTCCAAGAAGAATTCAGTGTCTAAACTAATTAGGTTGGGTAAATGGCCGTTTAGAGTGGCAGGCTAATTTGACTAAGTTCTGTTGGGGTGAGGTCTTCTTTATGTGAAAGCCTGCACATGACTGCTGACTCAACTCGCACTTTCCCTCCTTCAGCACTGAAATGGAATTCTGGTGCATTCAGTGGTTCTTTTGGAATTTTAGGTTGGGAATATGAGGTGAGCCAAGTGAAATTGTGCAGCCTTATCACAGATCGCATGTCCAGTGATGATCCAATTCACGGCAGAGGCTTTCAGCTTTTGTTCTGATATGTTTCTACACGTGGGCTGATGGATCATACACTGCATATAATTTTCCATCTCCAAAAATTTTTTTGCTTTCTTTAACGTATATCAAAGTATACGGTATATGTAATATGAATTTGTCTTCTCATTGCATGCTCATAGTCTCACTTAATTTGACAAACTGTCCATCTGCTCAGTGAACACAGGGTGTGTTAGAGATATGTGTGTATATATATGTGTGTGTGTAAATATATATATGTGTATATATATATATATATATATATATATATATATATATATATATATATATATATATATATATATATATACATACACACACACACACACACACACATATATATATATATGTATGTATGTATGTATATGTGTGTGTGTGTGTGTGTGTGTGTGTATATATATATATGTATGTATGTATGTATGTATAGATATAGATATAAAATTTATTATATCTATACCATCTGGGTTTGTGTAAGTACACTCTATGATGTGCGCACGACGATGAAATCGCCTGACGACGCATTTTTCAGAATGCATCCCCATTGTTAAAGGACACATGACTGTATATAGTAGCTGAGATATATAGTAGCTGAGATATATAATGGCTGAGATATATAATGGCTGAGATATATAATGGCTGAGAGATATAGTAGCTGAGATATATAGTAGCTGAGATATATAATGGCTGAGAGATATAGTAGCTGAGATATATAGTAGCTGAGATATATAGTAGCTGAGATATATAATGGCTGAGATATATAATGGCTGAGATATATAGTAGCTGAGATATATAATGGCTGAGATATATAATGGCTGAGATGTATAATGGCTGAGATATATAGTAGCTGAGAGATATAGTAGCTGAGACATATAATGGCTGAGATATATAGTAGCTGAGAGATATAGTAGCTGAGATATATAGTAGCTGAGATATATAATGGCTGAGACATATAATGGCTGAGAGATATAGTAGCTGAGATATATAATGGCTGAGATATATAGTAGCCTCTGATATATAATGGCTGAGATATATAATGGCTGAGATATATAGGAGCTGAGAGATATAGTAGCTGAGATATATAGGAGCTGAGATATATAGGAGCTGAGAGATATAGTAGCTGAGATATGTAGGAGCTGAGAGATACAGTAGCTGAGATATATAGGAGCTGAGAGATATAGTAGCTGAGATATATAGGAGCTGAGAGATACAGTAGCTGAGATATATAGGAGCTGAGATATATAGGAGCTGAGAGATATAGGAGCTGAGATATATAGGAGCTGAGATATATAGCAGCTGAGAGATACAGTAGCTGAGATATATAGGAGCTGAGATATATAGGAGCTGAGAGATATAGGAGCTGAGATATATAGGAGCTGAGAGATATAGGAGCTGAGATATATAGGAGCTGAGATATATAGGAGCTGAGAGATATAGTAGCTGAATACACTGCTGCGGCAGGATCTGACATGTCTTTCCATGCTTTTTTACTGTCCTCATTTTTCTCTGTTTTTATAGATCCAGCATTCCACAGCTGTACACAGGAACAGAGCCATAGTGATGTGTCTGTGATTCCAGTTCCTCTGAAATCATGTAACTGACATAGGCCTATAATCTTTGTAGTTTATGTAAATGACATATGCCTGTAATCTTTAAAGTTTCTTTGTCAATGTTCTATTTTTTGTGACATCCCAGAGACCGTTCCAGAACGGGGTTGAGGAACAGTTTGTTCCTCCGTCCCAGGACTGTTTTGTGTCTTTTTGTGGGGAAGATGAGAAACAGGTAGACTCCAGACAGGCAGATGGGCCCTCTCTGCCCATGACGTCACTATCTTAAAGGATCTTTTCTCACTCAACATCATCAAAAAAGAAAACCACAGAACTTTTCCCATAGCCTATGTCCAACCCTTGTCCAAGACGAGAGGTATAGAAAACATCCATGGCATATAATTCTTGTTCACTCTCCCATGAGTGAAGCAAAGAGACATTTCCACACAACTCTCTGCATTCTTTATTACTGGTCACCGAGTAAAGGACAGAAGTAGAATAGCCTTTGAGACCATTTGTGTGTTGGGCTGCTGAGGGATCCCTAATACACTGTGTGTCTCTCTTTTAAAAAAAGAAGAGAGCACACGGTTATTACAGGTCTGATCCACTCTTGGAAGAGTGATAAGGGTTTGCAGGAGGACAGAGGGTCACGGGATGGTCGCAGGGTATAAACTGGCTTTGGGACTCGACAGATTGATGGTATCGTATGATATCCCAGACTGTATAAGGAACATTAAACATGTAATGAAATCCTGAAAAGGCAAATCTACATGCCTCTGTTGAATGAACAGCAATAAAACCAAACAGGGTTATGAATTTTGCATGGTACTTGTATTATTTGCTTTGAGGTTTTTAGGAGAGTGAAGCATTTCCTGTAGCTAAGCCAGCTGGTAACAATTTGAAAATATATTAAAGTGTGTCTGTGCCAAAGCCCCTCTGTGAGGGATATTTTCAGGAGACTATGTAAACCAATAATATAATTATGATCCAGTTTACCAAGAATCTCTACATTTTGCATTATTCATGTTACAAAAAGTTTATTCATATCCACTCAGAGAGTTCTGAAATGATGCCTCAATACTGCAAGAGAAGACACCATATTCATCTGTTTGTGCTGGAGTATGAAAGTGTTTTATTCATTTGTGCTAGAGTATGTAAGTGTTTTATTCATTTGTGCTAGAGTATGTAAGTGTTTTATTTATTTATGCTAGAGTATGTTAGTGTTTTATTCAGCTGTGCTAGAGTATGTAAGTGTTTTATTCATTTGTGCTAGAGTATGTAAATGTTTTATTCATTTATTTATGCTAGAGTATGTAAGTGTTTTATTCATTTGTTCTAGCGTATGTAAGTGTTTTATTCATTTGTGCTGGAGTATGAAAGTGTTTTATTCATTTGTGCTAGAGTATGTACGTGTTTATTTATGCTAGAGTATGTAAGTGTTTTATTAATTTGTGCTGGAGTAAGTGTTTTACTCATTTGTGCTAGAGTATGTAAGTGTTTTATTCATTTGTTCTAGAGTATGTGAGTGTTTTATTTATTTATGCTAGAGTATGTAAGTGTTTTATTTATTTATGATAGAGTATGTAAGTGTTTTATTCATTTGTGCTAGAGTATGTAAGTGTTTTATTCATTTGTTCTAGAGTATGTAAGTGTTTTATTCATTTGTTCTAGAGTATGTAAGTGTTTCATTCATTTGTGTTAGAGTATGTGAGTGTTTTATTTATTTATGCTAGAGTATGTTAGTGTTTTATTCAGCTGTGCTAGAGTATGTAAGTGTTTTATTCATTTGTTCTAGAGTATATAAGTGTTTTATTCAGTTGTTCTAGAGTATGTAAGTGTTTTATTCATTTGTTCTAGAGTATGTAAGTGTTTTATTTATTCATGCTAGAATATGTAAGTGTTTTATTTATTTGTGCTAGAGTATGTAAGTGTTTTATTCATTTGTGCTGGAGTATGAAAGTGTTTTACTCATTTGTGCTGGAGTATCTAAGTGCTTTATGTCTGTAATCTGTTTCCATGTGACTTGTCGTGTGAGAATGGTCCATTCTAGTGTGTGTGTGAAGTGTTCGCTATCTTAACGAGGTCCACATTTGACCTCAGTTGTATGTTTTTCTCTCTGTGTCATGTCTTATTATTGACTTGAAGGACGTTAAAACTCAAGAGGCGCTGCATTCGGCAAAACACAGAGAGCGCACTAACGGACTTTTAGTCCTACTCACGATTACATTGTAAAGTTCGTTTATCATTACATATGCCAGAGATATTTCAAGATATTTTTGGATAAAACGCATGTGTGTGTGTGAAAGAGAGAGAGTCTCCCTCAGGGTGTCCATCCTTAAATGCTTTAAGCACAAAATAAAAGAGTTTTAAATGCAGTATCAAATGTGCTAACTTCCTATGAAACAAAATGTAAATCTAAAAATGAGAGTAAAACTATGTGTACAAATGTGCATTCATTATGTGAAATAAAGGCTGTTATCCTTTTCCTTTGAACTGTCTTTACAATTTTATCTGCCTATGACTTTACAAAAGCCAGTGGTTCGCTGTGTATTCAGTTATGGGCATTTGGAAATATTGATAGTCTAACATATCTCACTGTTTGTTTTATTTGTTACAGAAAATAAGCTCACGGTATGTTTCCATTTACAAAAAGACACAAGATACAGTACACAATGAAAAAGAATGAAAGCAGAAAGCCTGCATGGAAAATCTCCCCCTGATAAGCTGCCGTGATGCTCTGGTATTGTCTGTGGTTTTTGCAGACGTGTAATTATGGTGTGTGCGGTTTGAAGCCAGACTATCTTCTGGACAAAGCACACAGCCCAGAACCACGAGCCCCTCTCCTCCTCTGCACACACCGCCCTGTCCACTGAGGCCCAGGCAAAAATGACATACAATTAGAGAATAGATATTTTAGGTCAACCACTTGGTTTGACCACTGGCTGTTTCAACTGGCATGAATCCTGAGTCTCACATCAAAAAAATGAACCACGTTACTCTACGCTGAATGAGGTGGTTGTTTCTGAAGGCATTATTGTATCATCAGTTCCTTCCCTACTTTATCACAGTCAAGGCTGAAGTTCGTCCAGTGGAGAATGATCGTATGCACTGTGGACAGGGTTGCTTCCAGAAACATCTCTTAGGTTGCGTTCCCATTGTCATTTTGAGATACATCAAACACATTTCTCTCTAGGGTTAACACGTCCTAGCTGCCACTTTGAGTTCTACTTTGATTAAAGTTTTAAATGTATATTTTTACTTAGTAAAAATGATATTTTTTTCTAGCCTGAATGAGAATCTTATTGCCATTGTCTGACCAAAGAGTGAGTATTTTCTAATCTCGCTCCCCTTTTGAACTGTGGCCACTTAAATCCAAAATCTCTAATCTAGAGTGAAATAAACAGACAGATGTAATCAATCGCTCTGATCTGCATTAGGGAACTTTAACAAAAATGTCATGAATTTAAGACTTTTTTGTTGGTCTCAAATTGATTTTGATTTTTTTTTTTTTTCAGGTCCTGCAGGACTGTGTCATTTGTAGGACTGTGCGTTGGTGTTTTAGTGCAGGGCTGTGTGTTGGTGTTTTAGTGCAGGGCTGTGTGTTGGGGCAGGGCTGTGTGTTGGTGTTTTAGTGCAGGGCTGTGTGTTGATGTTTTAGTGCAGGGCTGTGTGTTGGTGTTTTAGTGCAGGGCTGTGTGTTGGTGTTTTAGTGCAGGGCTGTGTGTTGGGGCAGGGCTGTGAGTTGGTGTTTTAGTGCAGGGCTGTGTGTTGGTGTTTTAGTGCAGGGCTGTGTGTTGGTGTTTTAGTGCAGGCCTGTGTGTTGGTGTTTTAGAGCAGGGCTGTGTGTTGGTGTTTTAGTGCAGGGCTGTGTGTTGGTGTTTTAGAGCAGGGCTGTGTGTTGGTGTTTTAGTGCAGGGCTGTGTGTTGGTGTTTTAGTGCAGGGCTGTGTGTTGGGGCAGGGCTGTGTGTTGGTGTTTTAGTGCAGGGCTGTGTGTTGGTGTTTTAGTGCAGGGCTGTGCGTTGGTGTTTTAGTGCAGGGCTGTGCGTTGGTGTTTTAGTGCAGGCCTGTGTGTTGGTGTTTTAGTGCAGGGCTGTGTGTTGGTGTTTTAGTGCAGGGCTGTGTGTTGGTGTTTTAGTGCAGGGCTGTGTGTTGGTGTTTTAGTACAGGGCTGTGTGTTGATGTTTTAGTGCAGGGCTGTGTGTTGGTGTTTTAGTGCAAGGCTGTATTGGTGTTTTAGTGCAGGGCTGTGTGTTGGTGTTTTAGTGCAGGGCTGTGTTGGTGTTTTAGTACAGGGCTGTGTGTTGATGTTTTAGTGCAGGGCTGTGTGTTGGTGTTTTAGTGCAGGGCTGTGTGTTGGTGTTTTAGTGCAGGGCTGTGTTGGTGTTTTAGTGCAGGGCTGTGTGTTGGTGTTTTAGTGCAGGGCTGTGTGTTGGTGTTTTAGTGCAGGGCTGTGTGTTGGTGTTTTAGAGCAGGGCTGTGTGTTGGTGTTTTAGTGCAGGGCTGTGTGTTGGTGTTTTAGTGCAGGGCTGTGTGTTGGGGCAGGGCTGTGTGTTGGTGTTTTAGTGCAGGGCTGTGTGTTGGTGTTTTAGTGCAGGGCTGTGTGTTGGTGCAGGGCTGTGTGTTGGTGTTTTAGTGCAGGGCTGTGTGTTGGTGTTTTAGAGCAGGGCTGTGTGTTGGCGTTTTAGTGCAGGGCTGTGTGTTGGTGTTTTAGTGCAGGGCTGCGTGTTGGTGTTTTAGTGCAGGGCTGTGTTTTAGTGCAGGGCTGTGTGTTGGGGCAGGGCTATGTCTTGGTGCAGGGCTGTGTTGTTTGCAGGGCAGACTGCTTCAATTAAGCTGATGGAACCCATGTGGCTGCTATCAGAGCTACCATCTTCTCCCCACGGCTGCGGAGAAGACTGGCTCCTGTCTGTAATGAGGAGAGAGCAAACACTCTCCCCTGATCTGCCATAGTCACCCTCACCTCCACGCTGCGCCTCCACACTCCCTGGCTGTATAGAAAAATAACTGCATCAGCTTAACCATTCTCCATACAGTGCTGTGTAGGCAGAGACCCATACACACAGTGCCCACAGGAATTAACTGTGAATTACTTTGTATTAATTGTGAATTGACTGTGAATGTTTTGTCTGTCTGTGAATGGCATTAAATAGTACAATTCATTCAGTGCATCATGAAAACGTAATTGTGGGTGTTGTGTTACTGACCTTAACACACATGCAGTTAGAGGGACTTTACTGGGGTAACCCAGGCAGTGAAACACTCTGCTTTACGGGTCACTGCTACTCCCCAGTCCATGCACAACATGCAACTCCAGTCACTCAGGGCCAGTGGCACCGGTCCAATTAAAGTGTGAATTCTCAGGGGAGTCCAGCGAAGGGCAGGCATGCCATTGGCCTTGTTTTGGCTATCGGTCAGAGAGAAATGTTACGTTTGGAGCCTTATGCAAACAGTGGGTGAAAGAGAGTCAGGCAGTTTACTGAAATCATTTCAGTTTTTCACTGTAGCCATGACAAAAGTTTTAAACGTGTTCAGTAATGTAATGCTTTAAACATTTTTCAGTAATGCTGGACATTTGCTTTTTTATTTTTCACCATCCACAGTAGGTAGGCTATCAAGCTAAGAGTCAGCTGGCACAATTCTTTGGGATCACAATCTTCTATTTAATTCAAGACGCGCACAATTTCGGGATATTATTCTTCTGTATAAAAATGTTCAAAAATTAATGTGGATTAATAATCAATTGTCAGTTTTCCACACTACAGCAGATTAAGTTTTCCCCAAACTATGAATAAATATGAGATGATGAATCTAACTTTAAAATGAAATCTGTCCCTGTACGTAACCGTGGAAAGGGCACACACTCTTCTTTCATAAGGATGAAAGGGTAAATTTGTGAAATCTGATCTCTCTGTTGCAGGCTGGACCAGCTTGCTCTCCGCTGTAATTCAGCCCAATGGAGTGGATGGGGCTTTGACACGCAAACAAAACATTTCTCTAAAGTAAATCTTTCTCTTCAGGGCCAACAGTGATTTTCAATTGCATTATCAAAGCCAACTGTTCTTTGCATCTCTGACAGCTTGAAGTCTCATGTTGTACTGTGCTAGTCCAAAGCCTCTGTTACTCGACTGAAATGATTTCTGTGAAACGCTCTGCGCAGATAGGTACCCACTGATTTGCAGAGCGCTTGTCAGCATTTGACTTTAATCAGAGAGCACAATTAAAGCACACAGTTGTGTAAACAAATTCATTGCTGCTGCTCCACATCAAGGCCTTGCATTATATTTAGATAAAAGATTTTGATCCAGAGGAATCAAAGCCAGAATTCTTCCGCATGCTGGAGTTTCATCTTAGATTATGCCAGAAATAAAGGGCAGTGCAAACATGCCATGAGAGAGTCCTTCCCGAACATCTCCAGAGCTCCTCAATTACATGTTTATGCAAAGCCTAAGCTCACATTCCTGATTCGGGGCTATAAGTTCACTGTTTCTGGACAGCACAAACAGACCGACACTGTTAAACTGTCAGGTTTTAGAGAATAAAGAGAGTAAAGACATTGTGCCTGATATGACATCCTCAGGCCTGTAGCATAAAAAGAGAAAACTCACTGTGGAGAATGCAGTACATCTGAATATGAGGCACACCGAGGGGCAGTTACCCACTGTTATGCGGAATTCCTAGGAACCAGGAAAAAGGGAGGGAACCAGCACTGATTGGGACACAGGCTGCATTGGAGCTCATGCCACATTCTTCAACCAGAATTATGAGTGGGTTGTGATGGACGAGCAAGGCACAACTCACCATTTTATGACAGTGCAGAACAGTGCTGAGAGCGACACTGCACTGAGAGTCACACTGCGCTGAGAGCGACGCTGCACTGAGAGCGACACTGCACTGAGAGCGACACTGCACTGAGAGCGACGCTACACTGAGAGTCACACTGCGCTGAGAGTCACACTGCGCTGAGAGCGGCACCGCACTGAGAGTCACACTGCGTTGAGAGTGACACTGCACTGAGAGTCACACTGCGTTGAGAGTCACACTGCACTAAGAGTCACACTGCGCTGAGAGCGACACTGCGCTGAGAGTCACACTGCACTGAGAGTCACACTGCGCTGAGAGCGACACTGCACTGAGAGTCACACTGCACTGAGAGTCACACTGCGCTCACACTGAGAGTCACACTGTGCTGAGAGTCACACTGCGCTAAGAGTCACACTGCGCTGAGAGTCACACTGCGCTGAGAGCGACACTGCGCTGAGAGTCACACTGCGCTGAGAGTCACACTGCGCTGAGAGCGACACTGCGCTGAGAGCGACACCGCACTGAGAGTCACACTGTGCTGAGAGTCACACTGCGCTGAGAGTCACACTGCGCTGAGAGTCACACTGCGCTGAGAGAGACGTTGCACTGAGAGTGACACTGCACTGAGAGTCACACTGCGCTGAGAGTCACACTGCGCTGAGAGTCACACTACGCTGAGAGCGATGCTGCACTGAGAGTGACACTGCACTGAGAGTAACACTGCGCTGAGAGTCACACTGCGTTGAGAGTCACACTGCGCTGAGAGTCACACTGCGCTGAGAGTCACACTGCACTGAGAGTCACACTGCTCTGAGAGCGACACCGCACTGAGAGTCACACCACGGTGAGAGACACTGCGCTGAGAGTCACGCCGCGCTGAGAGTGATACCGCACTGAGAGTGATACATCTGAGAGTGACATTGCTCTGAGAGTGACACTGTGCTGAAAGCGACACCGCACTGCGCTGAGAGTCACACTGTGCTGAGAGTCACACTGTGCTGAGAGTCACACTGTGCTGAGAGTCACACTGCGGCATTGGAGATACAGATGATGACTGTTGTCTGGTGTGAATGACAAAAGCCTGTATTTATGGAGACCATATTTTTTGGCTTAGGCCCCAACTGAGGCGCAAACATCTAAAGCTCTGGGATTCTTTACAGGCCTTTTACATAAATCTGATGTGTGGATTCAAACAGGGTTCAGGCCTCTCTGAAATATTTTGCTCTCATTTCATTTCAGAAAAAAAGTAGCTATCTTGAGAAAAAAAGCTACTGTATTACCCAGCAGGGTTATCAGACAGCCCCGTTTCCTCCATCACAGAATCAGTTCTGTAGCCTGACTCTTCTTAACCCAGCTGATAAGAGTTGAGCCTCCTCATAAAGAATAGGCCTCTTTTCAGTGATCCATTAACCGCCTGTCCCCACCAGTCTGTCTGTGTCTCCTGAAACAAACCAGGAAACCTTGAAGGAAAACAGGATGGCAGACAAGCTCAGAGATCAAAGACCCCCTTCTACTCCCCCTCGGCCATCTCCTCTCTTCCTCCCTAATGTTTTCAATTAAGGCCTCAGAGAACGGCCTAAATTGTAACCTTATCAATTAGTCAGCGATCCCTGCGTTTGGCTCTAATGGCTGTAAGATTTACTGCCTGAGAGACAGATATCAGGACAGGAAAGAGGGGTTTCCACGTAGAGGAGATTTACGGTGCGCTGTCCTCAGGGTTTTCATGCTTTCTCTCTCGTGTCGCCTCTTTTCAAAAGCACTGCGCTCAGAAACACTTCTTATGAAATGAAAAAAGATTCTGGTGCATTTGTAGATGGTGCCAGGCAGATTAGAACTGTAGGTCTCCCTGACAAACATCACTCCAAAGTCCCAAAGGCTTACTCACTATATCCATGACTGGATGTGGTTTTCAAGATGATGACAGTGGCTTGGATCTGAAATATTCTAGAATGTGAATTTGATTTTCCAAGTTGACACACTGCATGAGTTTCTATGTTTATTCCTAATAAGAGAAAGAATACTATAAAGTACAAAATTTCCTTTTTTACACAGTTTGTAATCACTTGCTAATTGCTACATTATAAGCAGATAAAATCTAATACGTAAAATCAGAGCTGTGGCATTCATGCTTTGGGGAGTCATGCTGGGCAGAGAATTCCCTCTGCCTCTATGAGTTCAGCATTATTGTCATCTTCTGTCAGAGAGGCCTCCGTCACCCAGTCCAGGCAATAAGATCTATGTCCCCCAGGGAGTCTGGACGTGCCCTGCCATGCACTGATGGAGAGGACAGGCTGTATTGGAGAGGTCAGGGGTGACCCAGCTGGCAGGCAGGGGCCACAGTGGGACGGAGAGAGAAGTCTTTGAGACGCCAGCGTGGGGGGGGGTGGGGGGGCAGGCTTTCACCTGAGAGAGCGTAAGCCATGTGTTCTGTCCCATGCTGACTCAGTCCGCTGCTTTCCTCTCTCTGGGGAGAACCATCTCCGTGAAAGGACGGCACAGTCAGGGGACTTTTAAATGAAAATCTCCCTCCCTCCATCATTCCACACAGGAGCCTTACAGAGTCATGTGCATCATTCATGCAATACTGGCAACAGGCTGATATTTTTTTTTCATACAATGAGCATCCACAAACGGTTTACCACTGATTAAAATAAATAAATAGATAAACAGATAGATGGATAGATAGACAGATAGATAGATAGACAGACAGACAGATAGATAGATAGATAGATAGATAGATAGATAGATAGATAGATAGATAGACAGATAGATAGATAAACATTGGCTTGGAGCTCATGAGGACACCTATGCTGCTCTCTGAGTTCGGGTTCATCCTGTTTTATGAAAAGCAGTAAAATGGCAGTAGATGAAGGAAAGTGCTCACATGTCCACACATCTTTCATCATCTGTCAGGGAAATGATGAAAAATATTGCTTTCAAATATTGCACATTTTTGCGAACCAGAAGGACATAGCTTGTGTTTACTGCCGTAAGGTCAGCACCACAGAGTCCTCCTCTCTCACTCCTCCACTAAAAAGTTGTGATGTGTGATAATTACGTCCATGGTTAACTGTCTTGACAAATGTGTGAGAAATTGGGATTATAAATGTCAGATTTATAGTTTATGAGAAAGAGTGCATACTTTACTGCCATTGTAATGTAAAAAATATGACCACTGTTCAAACCAAAATGAACCACACTATATGGGTTTGGATCTTCCAACCAAAGTAGTGCCGAATGGTCACAGCTTGCTTTGACTCTGCACACTCTGACTCTGCCATAGGAAAATGAAAAATGATTAGTTATTCCTTGTTATGTCTCAACAGTAACTTCATTTGAATTTGTAATAGTTATTTTTCAGATTGTTATTTTCAGATTATGATGTGGTTCTCAGGCATTCTGTGGTCAGTATAAAAATGGTTAAAAATGTGGGGGCCAAAACTCTAAAATATCCACTGACTTTATTCACTTTGCATTCTTATTTTGGTTCTTAATTTGCATGACAATGGCAACCAAATCTATAATATGTAGATGTTAATTGAATACATGTCAAAGCCCTGAATTAAGTAACTATCCTGAAGGAACAATTTCTTCCCTGTTTGACAGCCAAACGATGTGGACTCTAGTCTACCAGCTGTTGCTGTGCTGCGCAGCACTGAACAGGGCAGAGCTAAGCACAGCCCTCCCTCACGTCCAGGGGAACCACACCGACCAACACAATGGCACAGCACTGCATCTTCCTCTGCAGGTTTATTATAATTCTGAGTCTTAGCATAGCCCTCCCTCACGTCCAGGGGAACCACACCGACCAACACAATGGCACATCACTGCATCTTCCTCTGCAGGTTTATTATAATTCTGAGTCTTAGCATAGCCCTCCCTCATGTCCAGGGGAACCACACTGACCAACACAATGGCACATCACTGCATCTTCCTCTAGCTGCTGGTTTTCCCTGGTTTTTCTTACATTAACACACATTTATTTAGAATTACAGTTAAGAGTCCACAGAACAAAGTGGTCACAGAAAGCATGAGAGATGTTTTCAGACAGAGACGGGTGTGTGTTTCAGATGGAGACCAGTATGTGTCTCTGGGCTGACTGGTCCATGCCAATACCAGTTCCAAACAACAGTGTTGTACTCCATAGTCATGGATATTCCACATATGTGCCAAATATGCACAACAGAGTAATTCATTCACTCACTCACTCATTCATTCACTCACTCACTCATTCACTCACTCACTCACTCACTCACTCATTCACTCACTCACTCATTCATTCACTCACTCACTCATTCATTCACTCACTCACTCACTCACTCATTCACTCACTCATTCATTCACTCACTCACTCACTCACTCATTCACTCACTCACTCATTCACTCACTCACTCACTCATTCATTCACTCACTCACTCACTCATTCACTCATTCACTCACTCACTCATTCACTCATTCATTCATTCACTTACTCACTCATTCACTCATTCATTCATTCACTTACTCATTCACTCACTTACTCACTCATTCATTCATTCACTCATTCATTCATTCTCTAAGCCCATGCCCATAACCAGCCATGAGGTCATCAAGGTCTGGGCCTCGGTCATTTTTTTAGATTTAAAAATCAAATTTGAAGTTAAACACAACCGGATTAAAGAATCAGCGGTCGAGAACTTCTCCTCCAAAACGAGTACATACTTAATTCAGTTTAGACTTGTTATTTAGTGTCCACTGTGTTTGAGAGTTGTGAAGGAGTGTTTTAACCGAATGTGGGCATAGTTAATCATAGTTAATCATAGTTAATCACGGTGAAACTGCGAACGACGCGAAAAGAACGTTCCCTTGAGGTAAAAAAAATGATCAACTTGAGCAAAAATTTCGTCTGGTGAAAGCCAATCATCTTCAAGTAGGGCTAGAAGCCACGCCCCCTTCCAACGTCTTCGGTCGTGTGTAATCTGATTGGTGTAATCCCAAATGCTTGCTATGACGTAACACGCAATTCAGTTGTTCAGTTTTCTGAGACAAGCGATCAAACCAGCGCGAGGAAAGCGAAGTGAAATTTCGCTTTGCATTCGGTCAAAACGCCCCTTAAGAGAGGGCACGAGCACAGCCCCTTGCATCATCATCACTTCTACTGACAGCAGTTTGAATTTTAGACGCATGCTGGCAGCAGCAGGTGGCTGTTGTGTGAACTGACATCATACCATATTCAGTAAGACAAAGCAATGATTGTTATGCCATTATCTGTAAGAAACGTTCACATCAGCAACCTGGTACAGCGTCTGGAGTAAAGGCAGTTGTATGACACATGTTAAATGTGCGTACTTTGGCATATTTGATGAAGGCTAGAATTTTTCTTTCATATTAGTAGCCTAGCTAACGTTTAACACAACACCACTGATTAAAAAACAGCTTATGTAGGTGATAGTATCAATAATAGTAGGCCTATGAAACATTTCAAAGCCAAATTTGGAAATGAACGTAGGGTGTAATGAGGTTTAGCTTGTAATGGTGTCATTCTCAACCAATTTTGTTTATTATTTTTGTAGCTAGCTAAGGCTACAATTAACCTTAGCATTATTATCTTTAATACCTTTATGGACCACACCTGTTGTTGTGGCCCTGTCTATGCCGCTTTTACTAATTTGGGTTGCGGGTGGTGCTGGGGCCTATCCCAGTGCTTATTGGGCAAAAGGTGGGGAAACACCCTGGACAAATTGCCAGTGCATTGCAGTGAATATAGTTCATATTGTATCAATTATGAGAGCTGTCATGAGTAACATTTAATCTTTTCTTGAAAAAGATTTTGACCCTTGTGTTGTAGTCCTGTAGCTGACCCTTGTGTTGTAGTCCTGTAGCTGACCCTTGTGTTGTAGTCCTGTAGCTGACCCTTGTGTTGTAGTCCTGTAGCTGACCCTTGTGTTGTAGTCCTGTAGCTGTTGCTCTTCTGTTTTCTCAGTAATTTGACTGGTTCTTTTGAATATCAGTGAGGAGCTGTAGCCTCCTGACCGTAGGCTGTGTGTCGGCTGCCTCCCGGCTCCCTGTTTTATGAGGACTTTAAGGACTGTTTAAAAACAGAGAGCAGGTCACAGCTGACTCTGTGAGTGCACACATGATCCTTTGGGCAGAGGCAGAGTCAGGTTACCTTATGCAGGTTCTATCATATGCTACACCATTACCTGACAGGAGACGGCAGAAATGCCGCAGACCCACGGAGGACGGCTTGTCCCAGTCGTGTGACACTAACCTGTGGAGACGGGCCAGGTCTACTCCTCTGACTGTTAGCCGAAATGGAGTGATTTACTCTTTGCCCGTTCCCACAGGCTGCTCATTGGGAGGGGCTCTTTTATAACACATGGCATGTTCGCTGTTTTTGGCCAGAAAAATACAGAGTGTCTGACATCACTGTAGTCCTACCCCACCACAAGAAACCCCCATTCGACTTTTTCCAGTGCATAAGTGCATCACTTCACACACAGATGGAAGAGTGTGAATGGCTCCAAGTGTTGGCATGTTACTAATCTAATTTAAAAGAGAAAAAAAACTCTCTATGAAACATTAGCATTTGCAGAGTGGAAAATGTGTTTAAATAGAAAAAAGAGAATGGATCACAGTGAAGAGCTATAAAAAACAGTGTAAGTGTTACCATATGTTTACGCATGTGTTTGTGGGGGAGAAGGTGTGTGTGTGGGTGTGTGTGTCTCTGTGTGTGTGTCTGTGTGTGTGCGCACTGTAATTAATGTGTAAAGAAGTTTGAGAGAATTTAAGAGCACTTAATTAGAGACATGATGTCCATTAATTTAAGTTGGAAGAGAATGATGTTCATTAGTATGTGTGAGAGATCCAAGTGGGGAAGGTATGCTGCCTTCCTTTTCCCACTCTTAATATGATAAAACTATAAAGTTGTGAATTTCAATGCTATTCTTATTTGATACAGGTGTAGCACCTTTACTTAATTTAGACTGGAATGTAAAGAGTGGTCAGTCACTAGGTTCAGTGTGGGGGGGGGGGGGGGGGGGGGGGGTGAGCTGACAGGATAGCCAGTGTAAATGTATGAACAGCTATAGAAATTTATTAACAATGTCTGGGTTTCACAACATCGCTTTTCTCTACTCAGAAGACGTTAAAAAGTAACAACACAAATGAAACAGAGCTCTTGTCAAAGTACCAAATAAAACAGAGAACAGTCCATCTACCCAGGTGGTTACTGAGCAAAAAAGTCCATCTGCCCGGGTAGTTACTGAGCGTTTCTATAACTAGTGTCCACACAAGATAGTGAGAGTCTGGCTTATCTCAAATCTCAAATCTCATCCGTATTCCAAAACCAATCTGCAGTAGGCTACATGGCAGCGCAATGCAGTACAAATCAGTGTCATCATTGTGAGATTTTATCCAAATTCAAGTAATTAATCACACTCGCAGGTCCCTTATTATTACAGTAACCCGAATCTATATATGTAAGTGGTTTAGGATACTCCTATCTGTAGTTTGCCTTTAACAACAGTTATAATCCCTTTCACTGGCTTAAAACGCGATTGTTTTACCCGTCCACCTTTACTACTACACACTGTACAATTATTTCAGTTTATGAAATAACAGTAATTTAATAGGGTTTACACTCATACATTTCACACTGCTTACATTTTGGGAGCGCTCACAATCATTCTCATTCTCACATACCGCCTGCTGCAACACACCTAATGCGTTTAGCAATAGCACCACTATCAGAGGAACATTTGTGGACGAGTACGATACATATAAACAATTTAACAGAGCATTCACATGACTAATAAAACCCCAACTGGTTTTAAATTTACTTTCAGTTACGAACCAAAATAATCTTAACATGTTACCACTCCAAACGATGTCTGTACAAACATGCTAATCACAAGCATTGCTAGTGAAAATGATACTACTCACCGGAGTTCTCGAGTAATCAGCTACAACAAAGTATTCAAGCTTCAGAATGGTCAGTGGCGAAGTAGTCTTGGAAAATCTACTTTTTCTTCTCAGGATGCTTCGAAATAAACAATAGTTTTAACTTTATGTTTCATTACAAGCCCAATTTGTCAGTTACATTTTTAACTTGTGTGTTGACCTTGAGGCTTGCCGAAAAAAAAAAAACCCTGTATGTCTCTCCGAACGTAAAGTGCCCCTCTACCAGCAATGACATCATCGTGAAAATAAAAGACAAGTAAAGTATATGCAAATGAATTTCAGTTTCCTTCTGATTCTTCCTTTTTTCCCCGCTTTAAATTAATTAATTCTGCCGCATCAGTTAGCTTCTTTGGCAGCAACTAATATTAAAATTTCCTTTAGTACCCAAATTTTAAGGTGGGTTACACAGGTAATAGTACTGATGTGTATTTTGTCTTTATACCGAGAAAATAGCGAGAACACAGCACACACAACCTCACTGTAACCAGATCAACTCTGATGATCACGTTACACACTTATCACCACACTGTCCACAACTTTACACACTTATCACCACACTGTCCACAACTTAACATACTTATCACCACACTGTCCACAACTTAACACACTTATCACCACACTGACCGCAACTTTACACACTTATCACCACACTGACCACAACTTTACACGCTTATCACCACACTGTCCACAACTTTACACACTTATCACCAGACTGTCCACAACTTAACACACTTATCACCATACTGACCACAACTTAACACACTTATCACCATACTGTCCACAACTTTACACGCTTATCACCACACTGACCACAACTTAACACACTTATCACCAGACTGTCCACAACTTTACACACTTATCACCAGACTGACCACAACTTAACACACTTATCACCATACTGACCACAACTTTACACGCTTATCACCACACTGACCACAACTTTACACGCTTATCACCACACTGTCCACAACTTTACACACTTATCACCAGACTGTCCACAACTTAACACACTTATCACCACACTGTCCACAACTTTACACACTTATCACCATACTGTCCACAACTTTACACACTTATCACCACACTGTCCACAACTTAACACACTTATCACCACACTGATTTGAGCTCTCAGCTCTGCTCTGTCATACTGCTGTTTTCTGTCACCCTGAGCTCATTATTTTGAGAGTCTTTTAACACGATTGAAAGTCTCTGTAGTTTATCTCAATGGTGAGAGGGAGCAGGGGCTTCTCTAAGAGCTCTGATTGGATGGGATTAGACTGCTAACATAGAGACTTTGAATAATTACTTAAATATAACATTTTGTCAAATAGACAATACAAGCAGTGATCAGGCACTTTATCCTTAGCCCTGCATGTATGGGTTCACTGCCACAGTGATTCCTATCACACTAACATTGACAATAAATCTCTCCTAAGAATCATTAATCACATATCTGTCAACAGATTGGCTGCCTCTGAGTGAAAACGAGTGTCTGACTGTTGTTGGAAGTGTGCTTTTCCAGAGAGGAAAGCCGCAGTCTGCCCATGACTGTGCCAAGTGTTTCCAGACACACACAGACACACACCCACACACACACCCACACATGCAAACATGCACACACACACACGCGCACACACACACACACACACACACAGAGGCACACACACACCCACACATGCAAACATGCACACACACACGCGCACACGCGCACACACACACACACACACACACACATACAGACACGTTCTCTTGCTGAGCCACATAAGCCCTGCAGTCAGTCAGGCCGACCAGACCGAGTGCAGCTGTGTGTCGGCTGCAGAAAAATGATGTCATCTCTGAAGTGTGACGAACTCCGCCCACTGTGATCATTCTAAATTCATTAATGGAAAACTGGAAGCAATTAGGAATACTGAATGGGAATTTATATACATGTGGACCAAAACAAGAGATTACAAAGACTAATCTGGACAGAATACAGCATTTAAAATGAGTTACTTTTTTGCAAGCATTGCTATACCTACTGCTGGTCTTTTGTAGAATAAAGGAATGGGATACTGGTGTTTAGTCACACAGAGCCTCTGTAGGATTACACGTCCCTCTCTCTCTTTTCACTTCAAGTCTTATCGTTTTCAGCTCTTAAGCAGATGATTGCTCATATAATGAGAAAATGAGTCCTAAGCCTCATATGCTGTTCACGGCCATGATTCTGAAGAGGATTTTGTGTCGTCTCTTTGACAGCTGTCAGATGACAGGACAGGTTAACTCTGTTCCCCCAGGCATGGGGTCTAAACCCTCTGCAGTGAAGAGAAGAGTCAGATCAGTACATACGGCCCAAAGAGAGTGCTACTTCAGCAATTCACTTGTGTGAGTGAGTGTGTGTGTGTGTGTGTGTGAGCACAGTCCTGAAGACTGAGACGGTTTTGTGGGAGTAATGGCTGAGGTAAGCCATGGCTGGTAATAGCCACCCCCCCCCCCCCCCAACTCCCCTCAACTGGAAAGCTTTTCCCACGCACGAGAGAGAATGCAGGACAATACACCAAACCCTGCCCCCCCCTGGCTCCACTCTTCCAGCAGGAACAGCAGGCGTCTGATAGCTCCTCCCCGTCTCATGCTCTCTGTTAGCGAGCCTGTCTCCAAAGCCTCTGAAACTGGCCGAGGGCTTGTTTCGTTACATGACGATGGAGCGCATAATGGAGACCCATAGAGCAGTCAGCTGATGGCTGTCATCACCCACAGCCTGTGTGTGTCCCTCACTGTCCCCTCTCCCCTTAATTACCCATCCTCACCCTCACAGAGAGCTCCCATCACAAATTACACACCATTGTTCGCTCAAGATTGGCCTGTCATCGCAGGAGGACGGAATGCATTTCACCGTCGCCATTGTGGTCCCCGGTGTCCGGCTGTGGTGGTGTACAGCCCCCACCCACCCCCCAACCCGACCCCCCACCCCAACCCCCCCCCCCGTCCTCCGCTGGTACAGCCGGTGCCAGGTTACTGGGTGACCCAGACGGCTTTTGGACACGTCAGCTATTCAAAACGGTGGCGCCACAGCGCACAGCTCCCTCACCATCAGACAACGGGCAGATCTGAGCTCACGACTGGTCCTCAACCTCTCTGACTACCTCCACAGAGCCTCATTTACACACGGACTGGTCCAAACCAGGATCCAATCACACATTATTACCCAGGTCAGTAAGAGAATGCCAACTAAAATCACAGGTCTATAAATCATCCCTAACAGGCCTGAGGTGTTTATGTTCATTACAGATATGAGTGTCATTCCAGTCAAACCGTCCTACGCGGAGTGTGAGTGATGAGTTTGGAGTCGGTGGATAGGAGAGCACTCTTCTATGGGTAAGAGAATGTGGGAGTTATGGATCCTGTTGACGGAAGTTAAAGGACTCGGTAAAGCAGACATCAGCACCCTGCTGAAAATGATAAGTTAAAATGATGTTGGAGACATTCAGGGTGGGGATGCAGTGTAGCCTAGCCATGTGCAGAGTGGAATAGCTGGTGAGGATGAGATTATGACAGTAATGTTGTTATGGATTATTTTCACCTTATTTCCCCCATGTAAATTGTCCGTAAATCTTGACCAGTCTCTCTGCACACTGTGTTTTATTCTGACAAGAAAATGAAGTTCTCACACAGTTTGGTTCAAAGGTGGAGTCAAATCTGGGTTTACTGCTTTGGACAATGAGTCTCATTCATCATATCACATCTCACATGGCCCCTCGGCTTTCATGGAGGTCCTGTGAAATCGAGTGTAATTCATGTGTTTAAGAGATACAGTCAGAAGCGTCTAATGTGGATTTACTGTGTACTGGCAAAGCTCCTGTGATGGAAATTACTGCTCATTAAGTAAATGGACGTGGTTCTCTAAACGAGATCTCAGCGCCGAGAATTCCTTGGGAAGCTGCTGAAATTCTTCAGGAAGGCAGAAAGGAAGCAGAGGAATACACAGCCTTATATTTTTAAGAAAAATGTACATGACTGTAAAAATATAGATATTTTCTATTTTTTATAATATATAGACAGACTGGTTATGTGGCATGGAATGATTGTGTGATTAGTGTAAAAACTTTTCATCATATAGTATTCTGAAATTTTTTGACTTGTGTTAAAAATAATTTATAATTATGTCTATATTTATGGAGATAAATTAACGATATATGTATATAATTTTGGTTTCCAAGCTAAAATGGGGTTCACAGGTAGAACAAACTGAGAAACTGTCATGCACTGGTGTATATTTTGCAGGAAACAGGAGTTGTGTGTATCTCATTTTTAACAATAGGCCATTCAGCTCTGCTTGGATTTTTTTTTTTTATACCAACATTTATTAGGGTTATTTTTTTTTTCATAACAGGGTCACATGGTCTTTTTGTTTGCTTCAGGAAGCTGAATTTGAGGAGAAAAATTAAACTGTAACGATAAAGAAAAAAAAACATGAATGTGATCGAACTCCTGGTACTGGGCACACTGTAACTAACGCTTCAGTGGAAATTGCAAAAATAAAACGATGACAGTATGTTCATCTGACTCCCATAATGCACCACCTGACTTAAATGAGTGATATCAGCATTTCAATACAGTGAGACAGTTTCCCGCCACAGCCTCTGATGAGTGTTCAGTCTTTCAAAACAAACACATTGTAAATGTTAATTGTATGGCTGGTGGTTTGTGGGCCAAACATTACGCTGATTTCCTCAGTTTTACCAAAAGCCTCCAAATGTGTTATTCCTAATCACTCACATATGCACAGCAAATGTGGGACCCTGTGGTACTGGTTAAAAATGAAGATCATATTTGCCCCAGAGAGATTTTCAATTTTGCTGTGCGAGCTCACATAGTGCCCAAACCAGAGGAAAGCTGAACTCCCTGTGATGCTCAGACCTGTTCTGTTTTCCATAGAACCTCTTATTTAATGTGGGCCTACTGCTCACACACCGCTCATCAGCTCATCTGGACTCTATCAGATCTGCTGAATGTGTGAATAGGTAGCTGTATATAAGTAGATCTGTTGAATGTGTGAGTAGGCAGCTGTATATAAGTAGATCTGTTGAATGTGTGATTAGGTAGCTGTATATAAGTAGATCTGTTGAATGTGTGAGTAGGCAGCTGTATATAAGTAGATCTGTTGAATGTGTGAGTAGGTAGCTGTATATAAGTAGATCTGTTGAATGTGTGAGTAGGTAGCTGTATATAAGTAGATCTGTTGAATGTGTGATTAGGTAGCTGTATATAAGTAGATCTGTTGAATGTGTGAGTAGGTAGCTGTATATAAATAGATCTGTTGAATGTGTGATTAGGTAGCTGTATATAAGTAGATCTGTTGAATGTGTGAGTAGGTAGCTGTATATAAATAGATCTGTTGAATGTGTGATTAGGTAGCTGTATATAAGTAGATCTGTTGAATGTGTGAGTAGGTAGCTGTATATAAGTAGATCTGTTGAATGTGTGGGTAGGCAGCTGTATATAAGTAGATCTGTTGAATGTGTGAGTAGGTAGCTGTATATAAGTAGATCTGTTGAATGTGTGATTAGGTAGCTGTATATAAGTAGATCTGTTGAATGTGTGAGTAGGCAGCTGTATATAAATAGATCTGTTGAATGTGTGATTAGGCAGCTGTATATAAGTAGATCTGTTGAATGTGTGATTAGGTAGCTGTATATAAGTAGATCTGTTGAATGTGTGAGTAGGTAGCTGTATATAAGTAGATCTGTTGAATGTGTGATTAGGTAGCTGTATATAAGTAGATCTGTTGAATGTGTGAGTAGGTAGCTGTATATAAGTAGATCTGTTGAATGTGTGAGTAGGTAGCTGTATATAAGTAGATCTGTTGAATGTGTGATTAGGTAGCTGTATATAAGTAGATCTGTTGAATGTGTGGGTAGGCAGCTGTATATAAATAGATCTGTTGAATGTGTGAGTAGGCAGCTGTATATAAGTAGATCTGTTGAATGTGTGATTAGGTAGCTGTATATAAGTAGATCTGTTGAATGTGTGAGTAGGTAGCTGTATATAAGTAGATCTGTTGAATGTGTGAGTAGGTAGCTGTATATAAGTAGATCTGTTGAATGTGTGATTAGGTAGCTGTATATAAGTAGATCTGTTGAATGTGTGAGTAGGTAGCTGTATATAAATAGATCTGTTGAATGTGTGAGTAGGTAGCTGTATATAAGTAGATCTGTTGAATGTGTGATTAGGTAGCTGTATATAAGTAGATCTGTTGAATGTGTGGGTAGGCAGCTGTATATAAATAGATCTGTTGAATGTGTGATTAGGTAGCTGTATATAAGTAGATCTGTTGAATGTGTGAGTAGGTAGCTGTATATAAATAGATCTGTTGAATGTGTGAGTAGGTAGCTGTATATAAGTAGATCTGTTGAATGTGTGAGTAGGTAGCTGTATATAAGTAGATCTGTTGAATGTGTGAGTAGGTAGCTGTATATAAGTAGATCTGTTGAATGTGTGATTAGGTAGCTGTATATAAGTAGATCTGTTGAATGTGTGAGTAGGTAGCTGTATATAAGTAGATCTGTTGAATGTGTGAGTAGGTAGCTGTATATAAATAGATCTGTTGAATGTGTGATTAGGTAGCTGTATATAAGTAGATCTGTTGAATGTGTGAGTAGGTAGCTGTATATAAGTAGATCTGTTGAATGTGTGAGTAGGTAGCTGTATATAAATAGATCTGTTGAATGTGTGATTAGGTAGCTGTATATAAGTAGATCTGTTGAATGTGTGAGTAGGCAGCTGTATATAAGTAGATCTGTTGAATGTGTGATTAGGTAGCTGTATATAAGTAGATCTGTTGAATGTGTGAGTAGGTAGCTGTATATAAATAGATCTGTTGAATGTGTGATTAGGTAGCTGTATATAAATAGATCTGTTGAATGTGTGAGTAGGTAGCTGTATATAAGTAGATCTGTTGAATGTGTGATTAGGTAGCTGTATATAAATAGATCTGTTGAATGTGTGAGTAGGTAGCTGTATATAAGTAGATCTGTTGAATGTGTGAGTAGGTAGCTGTATATAAATAGATCTGTTGAATGTGTGAGTAGGTAGCTGTATATAGGCAGTGTACTCTTCTCATACTGCATGGGGAGACAAAGGAAACAGTGGTAAGGTGTGTAATGCACCATAGCCTAAGTAATACCAGCTTCTGCAAAAATAAAGTCTGAACTCAATTTCCCAAACTGGTTATCATTCATCCCAAAAACTGATTAACATCCATCTTCGTCGATCTGCTTACCTGACGATTGTGCCGAAACACTATGAGATCAAACTCTCCACAGACACTTCTGTGTTCAAACCCATGTTATCTGCGTTCTCGTGGAAAGTGCAAATAACATTTGGCATCCATTAGAGGAAGAAATGTTAAGTGCATCCCACAGGGCTTCCACACCCCCCTGGCCAGACTCAGGGCAAGAATGAGATGTTTGAGGTTCTGCTGTATGGTTTCTGTCATTAAGTCAGAGAAAGAAACACTCAGGAGCTGCATTCTCACATGTCCAGGGATCTTTCACCTCATTTACTGACAGGTTTCACTGACGTTCAGATTTAATGCTCCGTAAGACATCCACCATTAGTGCATTCAGACCTGTGAGACCTTTTCATGAACACGCACAGCGTAAAAGTGAGAAGTCAAATTTGATAGATGTGTAAGCATATGCTTAAATAGTGAAGCAGCAAATCATATCAGATCCCCGTTTCCAGTGAAAGAGCTGAGAGTCACACATAAGCTATAAATGCTTTACAGGACATGCAGTCGGACAGACACCATTAGTAACACTTACACACAGGGATCTGTGTGTCTCTTTAATGCATCTGTAATCACAGCTAAGGTCAATCAAATTATGTCAGTGGAACAAGTCTGATTTTTTTCCAAGCCTGTTTTAGTCCATGAGTCCCAGATTCTGTAAAATTTGTGAAATATTTGCTGTTAAAGGACCAAAATCCCTAGAGAGATCTGAAAATGCATAACTGTCCCAATGAGCCAAATTAATCCATATAAACATATCTGTTTCAGTGTGGGAACACTGTCAACTATTTGTTTTGGTGGTTTTCCTTCCATATAATGGAAATTGCTGCAAGCTGTAACTCTTGGAAAACATCCCACCCTATAATATTGATTTTCTGTGCATAAATCACACTATATTGCTGTATTTAAATAGTTACAGACAGACAATTTATTCTTGGCACATTTTTCACTCCAAAACTTCACCAGTGTGAGTGTGTCATGCCAACAGTCATTATTTGCTGACAGCTCGAAGTCATTTTCCTCTTTATTGCTCCTTTTCAAAGTTTTGGAAGACCACACTCACACGCTGCTGACTGCCAGAGGCAGAGACAGTGGGTAAAGGAATGAGGGTGGAAAAAGGTCTTAACAGGATGCAGAAGTAGCACTTTAACTATGAGGAAATCAGGTGAGATTAAACAGGTCATGGAGCCTGTGAAAGAAAGCACATAATTCTGATCCATCTGAATCATTTTAAATGTGGAGGCTCAACAATATCATACACTGATTACATGAAAACTGCCTGGGCTCTGAAGAGTGAAGCTGGATTACTGCCACCTGGCTACTTCCTCACACCATTGTCCCTTTCAAACTGTGATCCTGTCATTAGTCACAATCACATCACATCCAAACATAATCACATCACATCCAAACATAATCACATCACAATAAAACACAATTACATCACAGTAAAACATAATCATATCTCATCCAAACATAATCACATCACAATAAAACACAATTACATCACAGTAAAACATAATCATATCTCATCCAAACATAATTACATCTCATCCAAACACAATCACATCACATCCAAACATAATTACATCACAGAAAAACATAATTACATCACAGTAAAACACGATCACATCACATCCAAACATAATCACATCACATCCAAACATAATCACATCACAATAAAACACAATTACATCACAGTAAAACACAATCATATCTCATCCAAACATAATTACATTTCATCCAAACATAATCACATCACATCCAAACATAATTACATCACAGAAAAACACGATCCCATCACATCCAAACATAATCATATCTCATCCAAATATAATCACATCTCATCCAAACATAATTACATCACACCCCAACATAATCACATCACACCCAAACATAATCACATCTCATCACACCCAAACATAATCACATCTCATCCAAACATAATCACGTCACAGTAAAACACAATTACATCACAGTAACACACGATCACATCACAGTAAAACACAATTACATCACATCCAAACATAATTACATCACAGTAAAACATGATCACATCACACCCAAACACTATCACATCACACCCAGACATAATCACATCACATCCAAACATAATCACATCACAATAAAACACAATTACATCACAGTAAAACATAATCATATCTCATCCAAACATAATCACATCACACCCAAACACAATCACATCACACCCAGACATAATCACATTAGAGGTGAAAAAGGCTCCTTAGGTGAGAATCCTGTGTTTGTATCTACCCTGTATGGTACTCAGTCACACAGAAACTCACTCAAGCTGTCAGAAAAAATGTTAAAACAGCAAAACAGAAATGGAAGTTCAGTAGAGGTCCTTCAGTCTCCTTGTCTGGGTCCACATGGAAGCTGACACAGTTTAACTGAAACCAGTGTTTTCTGGCTATTCAGTGACAGCCCAGTGCTAATGGAAACCAAATCTGCTCTTTTAGAATTAATTTGTTCCATTAGCATATTACCCTCAGCTTAATTACAGGATGTCATTAAGGGATTTGACGATATTTGTGATCCAAAGTGAGCCAGACGAAGTAGCCCATTACTGCTCTCCTCATACCCCTGATGAAAGCTATAGATTAGCTAAGCTTACTTTTGGGTAAATGGTTTACTAATAAACTTCGTGGCTTTTGAATCCCTTTGCCAAACAATTAAAACAACTGATTGAATCAGTTTAGTGGAGTTCAAAGCCATGAGGCCAGTGGTATTACGAGGAGGAGCGAGGGAGGGCTGCCACAAACAGGACGTTTATAACGCTCTATGTTTTTACTCAAGTGTAATTTCACTCTGAGAGCGGATGTGTCTGTGTTCTGGGTGGGCACGACAGCCAACGGTTTTCTTCTGTTTGATTTTAGAGGACATCAAGAAAAAGCTTATTATGTTTTGTGTGGATTTTAATGAAAATAATTTTAGAATAATTCTAGTACATTTGATAAAATATAACATAATTATTCCATTCATCAAACACGTCTGACTCTCACCCTGCTGAGTTTGTGGGAGCAAATGGAGAAATTTGTCAAAGGAACAGTGTTTTTAGACCTATTCTCTGGCATGTGTAATTATTATAAAAAATAATTCAGTTATGAGGGAAGATGTGTACCTGGCCACTGTGGTTTTTAATGCCTGCCCTGAACATTTGTACTATTCTACTCACTCTAACTGAGTTTCTGTAGAACCTTTCTGTAGATTTTTTTTTAGACAGAATGGTTATAGAATGGTAATAATAGAATCCGCAGGCTGCAGTTCTTATGAGTGCAATGGAATGAATGAGGGACATAACAGAATCAAAGCCAAATGTCATCATTAAATTCATTGAATGAGGATGACCAGGATGTCAGAGTCAGTACAGTAAACATCACTCCCTGTGCCACTCACATCTTATCCCCATTTCCCCACTAAACTCTCACATCTTATCCCCATTTCACCATTAAACCTACACATCTTATCCCCATTTCACCATTAAACCTTCACATCTTATCCCCATTTCACCATTAAACCTTCACATCTTATCCCCATTTCACCACTAAACTCTCACATCTTATCCCCATTTCACCATTAAACCTTCACATCTTATCCCCATTTCACCATTAAGTAAAATTATGTGATTAGATAGCATTTCCTTTAGATAGCATTCTATCTGTCTTCTCATGATTTTACCAAAACATAACTTAACATGAAACAAGCAAAACTGAACAAGAAACAAACATAACTAAACATGAATCAAATATAACTGAACATGAAACAAACATGACTGAACATGAATCAAATATAACTGAACATGAAACAAACATAACTGAACATGAATCAAATATAACTGAACATGAATCAAATATAACTGAACATGAATCAAACATAACTGAACATGAATCAAATATAACTGAACATGAAACAAACATGACTGAACATGAATCAAATATAACTGAACATGAAACAAACATAACTGAACATGAATCAAACATAACTGAACATGAATCAAATATAACTGAACATGAAACAAACATAACTGAACATGAAACAAACATAACTGAACATGAATCAAATATAACTGAACACTAAATCACTGTTTTTACTTACTGTAGCTGCAGATTTGATGTATATTTCTGCTGTTTGTTAGGCAGTGGGGGTCACATGTTTTTGAATTTTTGCTGTAGGTTTTTTTGCGGTCCTTGGACCCTACATCAAATGATTTTTTAATCTTTGGAAACACAGATATTCCTGTGTGTTTAAATACTTTCTACTAAAGATTATTAATGTAAAAATGAGTGAAAATCATTGTTTCACTTGTCTGTGGCTGAAGGGCATTGAGAGAGTGGAGCTTTAAACTCAGTCTCTCTTCTTCCCTCTCTCTTTTCTTTGTCTTTTTTCCTCAGGGTGGGCACAGACTGGCCTCTGGGTGGCATCGCATGTAGAGAGCGGTGCATTCTCCGGCATGGCAGAGGAAACTGCCACAGATGGATCTCGTCCTGCAGCAGGCAGAGGGCACTGAGTCATCCTCCAACATGGAAATCAGTCATGTCTATGTTCAGCACTGACTCTCATTCCTGCTCACAGAACTGCTGGAAAACATTCAACCGACCACATTCACACAAACAGGCTTCCCATCCAACACAACTTGTCAGAGATGCTGAGATTAGTGTCTCATAATTTATCTAAACTCTGTTGGGTAAAAATGCCATATTCTACTCACAATGTAGAGGGTTTTTTTTCTTTTTTTCTGCTGCTTGTTCATATTTCTGGGATTTTGTTATTGAAGTGAGAATGTGCCACTGGGCGCTTGGCTGACCCCTTCTCTCCTTTTCTCTCCTTTTCTCTCCTTTGCTTTTCTTTTCTTTTCTTTTTTCTTTTTTTTTACTGGGGATGTTGCCCTAAGACGTTCACAACACCATCCATATGACCATATAAATGACCCTGAACATTTTTTTTTTTAAAAATCTACACAACACAGTTCTCCCTCTTCTTTAATTTGAATAGATTATGTAAAAAGGTTTGAATGAAGCAGTTTTATCTGTGACTGAAAATGTTATCTTTTTGTTCCGTTATCAGAAAGAAACTCACTGTCCTTAATTCCCAATCTACTGGTACCTTTGCTGCTCCACTAAAACATGGTGACCAGAAATATTACTCGTAAGTGTTTTTCTATGTCAATAATCTTGTCCATGGTACATGTATATCAGATTTCCCTGTTTCATTCCACATTAAAGCTACAATTTAACTGTAACAGTTCAGATAGATGTCCAATACGCTGTTCAAAATCAAATTTCTTGGCATTTGTTTGACAGAAAATTTCAATCTTGGTGTGTGGATAACTAAACAGAACCCAGTGTAAAAATAAAAAGAGACCATTAAAGATCAGAGAGGTGAGCTGCCCCATAACACGTTTTGAGCTGGTAATGCACCTATAGTATATTTAGTTAAGACAGTGAAATCGACCCCAAGGCCTCTCGGCAACACAGTATTTCTCAAAATAGTCTGTGAAAGGGAAACTGAAAGAGGAATGATACATTTGTGTGACGTGTACTATTCTGATGTGAACAGTGCATTTCTTTTCCATTTGGATGGTTCTGTGACTGTGTCATATCAGTGGCTCTAATGACTCAGTGACTTATAAAAACAATGTCAGACACAGACAGCAACAGGAGCTGGAAAAATAAACAAGACAAAGTCCTCTCAGATTCCCTCTCACTCACAGACTTTTTGGAATGACGAATGCTCTCCACCGTTCATTTTCCACAAAGAAATCTGTCTAAATATCGATATTTTCAAAGTCTGTTTCAGCTCTCAGAATCCCTGAGTAAGCAGTGTGTACCACAGTAGTCACAGTCCGTGTGTTCATTGCTAAATATGGGCAGGATTTCTCACTGAGCTCATCTTTCGCTGTGAAGCGCTCAGACTCAGAGGCGTGGAGCGCTGGAGCATTCCTGGACAGGCTCAAAAGAGAGCAGACGCGGCAGGAGCCCAGAGCCGGGCCAACAATAATAAATCCAGGTTTACATTTTATGAGTAAATGAGATCAAATCAAGCTCGCCTTCACATATTTTGAAACAAAAGCATGTCTATGCTCCTGGATAATCCAACTAGTTAATTTTACCTTCATGACAAAGCACATGTACATATATCATACTTCTACAGCTTGGGTGCTTTACAAACCTCGTGCATATATATACCAGTGATAATGCACTTATCTCATCCGTGGTTGGGCAAAATGTGCAGCACTGATGTTTAACAGAGCAGTGGACTATCACCCCATTTCATGTCATTAACAGCTTCTAATGACAATAACTTACTGAAACTGGCTCAGGCCGCCTGCAGAATCTGTGCACATTTCAGATATAAACTTGGTGAACGTGACAGTAAAGATGGAGTCAATAGCTCTTAACAGTTTTTTCTGACTCATCATTGTGTAAGGATGAAACCCCCAGACAAGGAGAGGTTCAACTGTGAATCCAGCAATATACAAAAGACTAGTTTGTGAGGAAAGTAATATTGCTTCTTAGGCAATTTATTAGGCAATTTATTAGACATCTAAATTTATTAGATGTGTGATGTCTTTTACTGATCTTAAAGAAACATCATCTGTTGTCAGGCTGTTGTCTTCCTATGTCAGAGTGAGCAGATCTGTGTGCTGCAGCAATCTTAACAGCTACACTGTCAGGGTCTGAGCCCTAGCAGGCTCAACCACAGTGAGAGGGCCTCAGGGGAGGGGTCAGCCACGCCCCCACCCTGCCCCGCCCCAAGCATGTAGCACAAAACCAGTTATTTTATGGTGTGATCTCACACCATAAAATAACTGATTTTACAGAAACTGTAACAATGTTAAAAACACAGAAGAATCCACAGGGAAATCCCAGTCAGGGATTCAGGGAGCCACGGGCGAGTTTCCTTAGAGTCAAAGTCACAGTCTGCCTGGGAGTGTGGACTGGCCTAACTGTGTCCACAACCTGTAAAATAGCCCAGGCTGTCAGACACGCAAAGACACGCAGCGTAAACATACAATGAGAGCAGACAGACTGGCTCAGGCTGCAAGAGTTCAGGTGATGGTCTAATGTCCTTTTCACTAGGATGAGGTACAGGTGATGGTCTAATGTCCTTTTCACTAGGATGAGGTGCAGGTGATGGTCTAATGTCCTTTTCACTAGGATGAGGTGCAGGTGATGGTCTAATGTCCTTTTCACTAGGATGAGGTGCAGGTGATGGTCTAATGTCCTTTTCACTGGGATGAGGTACAGGTGATGGTCTAATGTCCTTTTCACTAGGATGAGGTGCAGGTGATGGTCTAATGTCCTTTTCACTAGGATGAGGTACAGGTGATGGTCTAATGTCCTTTTCACTAGGATGAGGTACAGGTGATGGTCTAATGTCCTTTTCACTGGGATGAGGTACAGGTGATGGTCTAATGTCCTTTTCACTGGGATGAGGTATAGGTGATGGTCTAATGTCCTTTTCACTGGGATGAGGTACAGGTGATGGTCTAATGTCCTTTTCACTAGGATGAGGTACAGGTGATGGTCTAATGTCCTTTTCACTGGAACGGGTGGAGCTGGGGTCATCATTAAGCACAAAACATCTAAATATCGAATGGGATGGAGCCATTAGTCACAGATGGCCTCACAATCAAAACAATCACGTTGTTATCAGCGCGATGTGATGGAGATCCGTGCAGACGTTAGGGCGTAAAGTGGGTTGGATGTCAGCTGGTTTCTATACTCAGTGCCAGCCAAGGCCAAACTGAAACTGAAACTGAGAGGCACATGAACTGTCTAACCCAAGCAGAAAGTCCTGGGCACAAGTAAGTTCAAATTTCACAAACCGATGGGAAATTCCACCACTGGATATGAAATCATATTAATACACTCATCAAAACAATGAGAGACAATCACAGAGCTGAGGACTAAACACAGTCAAAAGAACACAGGCTAACATCAAGAATTCATTCACTGAAGCAAAATCCTTGGCTTTAGAAAGCAAAAGACCAGAGTTAAACAATGAACATGGATGAAGACTGATTGCCAAGCATCACTCATACTCCAAAGTTGCCGTGACTGAAAAAGCATAGGAAGAATTTAAGGCTGTATAGATGTAAGTGAAAAAGACATTTAACCCTAACCCTAACCCTAACGTAAGTAAAAAAGACATTTAACCCTAACCCTAACCCTAACGTAAGTGAAAAAGGCACCTGGCATTGGAGCACTCAGAGGCCGGAGAGCTCTCAGAGATTGAGAGCGGCTGAAATATCAAAGTGTTGGACATTTCACTGCAACAGTCAGAGTAGGAAATACATACGAGATACTTAAATATTAAAGAAACATATGAATTTAATGGATCAAAGGATACTGGTACATTCATTTTTCTCTGTTTGAGATTTTATTGTTTCATGATTTTATCTTGTAAAATCCTACTGAGGCACTGCTCATGAATGCTCATCTGGATGTATTTAGTCTGTGTTGGTTCCAAAAACAACAACAAATATGAGATCCTCTGGCAATGTGAGACAACTTTACAAAGCAAACAGTAGATCAGACTGACACATCAAAGGATAAACAGTTGATCTTGAAATACAAGACATGGACTAGTATCAAAACTGAAATATATTTGAGTTTAAGTGAATATCACGCTGACAGAGATAAATAGGAGAATCATATAATAAACAATAAAACTCTGTACTTCAGCATACACACACACACACACACACACACACACTGACAAATGTATACATGCATAAAACTTCAACATGTACAAATGTATGTAAGTCGTTTAACACTCAGTTCCTCCTCTTTAGGGTGATTTCTGTCGTTGGTTTTAGCAGAGCTGCCTGAAGGCCTAGGCCAGATTTGGTTTCCTCATGTCAAAAAAGCCTTGTGTCAAATCTTTGATTTTTAAAATCACTCTGTTCTCCAGAATTCTGATCATTATAAATAAATTACCGCCTTCACTCATCCAAACACCTCCTTACCACCTCTACTCATCAAAACACCTCCTTACCATCTTCAGTCATCCAAACACTTCACCACCTGAAGCACTGCTGATGGACCAGAGCCAGACAGTGACAGGCCCAAACACCTTCAGGTTTGCAGTGATCCACTATCTCCACTCATTACTTAAACAGTTGCCTGATTTTGGGTTGGCACCAGCTAATGAGGTTCTGAGATCATAGCCCCGTCTTTTGGCTCTTTCTGCCTGGTTCTGCAGGAGCGCTGATTTTAGTCACTAACAATTCCCAAAGGAAACAGGAATACGGATGACTGCCCATGGAAAAGGCTCAGTAGGTATGACAAAATGTAAAACATTTCTATGATCGTACTGAACAAGGCCTCTAAGTTTCATTCTCTTCTCTCTTTTAAGACAGTACATTGCTACAGATCATCTACATGTGAGGGTAAATGAATAACAGGAACCAAATTGGAGGCATTTTTCTTGTGCGATTGTTTCAAAGTCCAGTAGTTGTTATACTTGGAGGCAAACTTTGCCTCTCATTAAAGAATTGCTGTTGTAAGTTTATTACACCTGTTCTATACCTTTAGCACACTTTTCCATTTCTCATGGGAGAGTAGGTTCTGTCTGTTGGATTCTGTCTGTTTTGTCAGTGGTGGGAGATTTCCCTCTGTTTTCACTGTTGGATATGCTGATGGATTAAAGTGATCATCAGCTTGGCATGTATGTGTATTTTGTAGATCTGTAAAATAAGAGGCAAATCTTTGCCTTCTCCCTGCTCATCTTAAGTCAAGTAAAAAAGAAACAAAAACTCATTTACTTTGTTGTTAGTGACTAATCCAAACCTGGTCAAAATTCATTATATGCATGCAGCATCTGTCAGGACTGTGAGCCACATCACTCACTGCAATATCCACATCACTCACTGCAATATCCAAATTACTCACTGCAATATCCATATCACTCACTGCAATATCCACATTACTCACTGCACTATCCACATCACTCACTGCAATATCCACATTACTCACTGCAATATCCATATCACTCACTGCAATATCCACATCACTCACTGCAATATCCACATTACTCACTGCACTATCCACATCACTCACTGCAATATCCACATCACTCACTGCAATATCCACATCACTCACTGCAATATCCACATTACTCACTGCAATATCCACATTAATCACTGCAATATTCACGCTACTCACTGAAATACAGGAGACTCCAGACTACATGTTGCTCAAATTTACAAATTTTAAGCTACACTCTCATATTTACACTCACCAGATAGTCCCAGCTCTTAAAAATCATGCCAGTTCCAATTCCCACTGAGTTCTGAAATGTTAGTGTAAAACAGTGCATATTATTCCTATTATTTTGGGGGTTACTGCCTTATAAAATGTTAGAGAAACATTTGTGTTGATATTCTGCACAAGGTTACTGGAATATGCTGTGAAAATGAACCTGTGCTTTATCAAATGAAATATAAATAATCCAAATTCAACACAAAACCTTACAAGGAACAGATCTGGCCATCTATCCAGAAAGAACCATTTTCTGTGCTCTTAACTGTGGTCTGCTTGATTTACGCTCATGATGTCTACTTTTGCAAGTGTCACTCAAAAAAAATTATAAATAAGAAAAAAAACATCTCAATCACTGGTTACCACTTGAAGACTTTTTTTTTTCAATCGAAATGCATAATTTTGACAGTGCGGTGCAGTGTAGTGCAGTGGCATTGGTTGTCGAGTAGTTCACACTGCATATGTTTTCAATATTCCACTCAGAGGACCCTCATTTTGATGGAATGTTTATGCAGTTGTATGTGTACGTTTTCAAAAAAACAAATCAAATCAAAGTCATTAATAAACTGTATCCAAGCCTGGCCTTCTCATCATCCCACAATTTGAATATTTTGAGTCACTTCTCATGGCTGGTTGAAAAAGAGAAGAATCTCGTATGAAGGCTCAAAGATCATCAGCAGGTACTTAAGGATAAGACCTTTGGTCTGTTTTACTACCCTACAAACCCGTGACCATGTGTTGTCCTATAAAAACGATTCACTCTCTGTTCAGTGCCATACGAACCATCACAATGGCCAGGTGAGTATCAGCTCTGAAAACACTCCGTCTGTGAGGAGTGCAGGATACTGCACGAAAGTATTTTAATAACATAGCTGCTTTATTGTTATTAATCTGATTGTTATTCTGCTTGTTCATTTTTGATTTGAAGGATTTCGCTTCTGATCTGTCTTTCCATGATGTGTCTTGGCATCTCAGCCAAGCCACACAGACTCTGGGTACGTCCTCAGCATAACTTTACTATATGATAGTACAACAGCTTTTCTCCCAACGCTAAAAATACTCTCCTAATTCACTGCAAAATTGTACACAAAATTGTACAGAAAAGTACATGTTCTGTAGTGTATTCTTTGTGTTCCTCTGATTTGCTGTGAGAATCACTTGTATTTGAGCAGTGAGATTGAATGTGGACTCATTTCTAAAACTGTTGTGCTGTCACAGTGACTGTGGAACATGTCAGAAGGGACAGAGTAATGCAGTAGACCCGTTTAGAGTCTGAATTTAAATGAGACGTTTCAGTGTCATATCAGCGCATAGCTATCGTGGCCCCAGACTCTGCCTGTCTATGTAATCAAACGATTAACTTGAGGCAGAATGTTTCCTAATGACTTTTGACAAGGGATGTGTTTTTACTGAAAACATGCCACTTCCACATCTTTCAAGCTCAACAGAACTTAATACTGTTGAGGTGCTCTGACTTGGGTGTGTTTTACTTTTCCAGGGAAAAGTTGCTGATAACGCAGCTCAGAACACCATTTTGTGAGTAATCTTTGTTGCTCTGCTGATGTACAATTGGCTCTTACAGTATGAAGAACAGTCAGTTGCTTTGTCACAGAGAATGCAATAACAGATTATCCCATGAGAAAAACAAATAGCTTGTTTGTTTGTTTGTTTGAGAAACTCCATCTCTAAGCTTGAATGTTTTTCTCCATTCCAGGTCAGAGGAATTCAACGGGAAGCAGCTTTTGGGAATGAAGGAGGTGGAGGCACCAGAGGACATGGCGTTGGCTGATGTCGACTTTGACCCCAGAATGCTGATATGGAAATCTCTGAAACAGTTTCAGAGGCAGAAATTTGCCCAGCCAGAGCAGGACAAAGACACACTCTTCCATCCCAATGAGGAACGACACTCTGAGGGCAGACCTGGGCCTGAAGACTACTTTCAGGTCAGAGGTCACGAGCGAGGCCCATACCAACACCCAGAGAAAGACATGGACGACGTCTACCATAACATTCCGGAACTCTCTGGCCCCATGGCCCAGGTTCTCCAGGCACCTGACGCAGCCAAAGGAACGGAGGGAGGAGGCAGGAACGTGGTTCACAGCAGTCCAGAGGAGGACATGGACATGCTTTACCACAGAGACATCAGAGAGCAGCTGATCCAACAGGTCCAGCAGGTGGAGGAGCTAACAGAGCAACGAAACAGAAAATACACAGAACCAGAGGAAGACAGGGATGCCCTGTACCACAAATAAACACTTCACACATAAAGAATGCAGACATGGAAAATGCTTTAATTTATGATGTTTAATTATACATGTCCTTATACAAAATATATGTAAGTGCCATTTTAAGAATGTTGAGATGAGCATGTATTAATAACAGTTTTCCCTACAGAAATTAAAAAAATAAAAAGCTCAAATGTGTACACTTGTTTTATTAACATCCAAAGACAACAAGACAATTAAACCACAATAACAGAACAGCAATACCAGGTTCAAAAATAGTTATAAGAATTTGGAATGTTATTGCAATTTAAATTCAAATCATGAAATTTAGTATTCAGTAGTTAACCAAAAACTCTGAACCAAGGTGTCAATTATGTCATTGGGTCAAAACACATTCAAAGGCAGTCATGATAAATTCAAGTTTTGCTCAGCAAGTTGTTTAAAAGCTCATAGACAATGATAATCATCCCCTCTGTCTGTACTCTGATTGGCTGAGATTTCCTGCACCTGCACGTACAAGTCATGCATTTGACATTGCAGTGTTCGTGTAGCGACCCGAACGGTCAACACAACTGTCCTGCAGGTATAACTCCTTTCTTAATGATGAGGTTGCCATAGAGAGCCGTCTCCCTGTCAGAAGGAGCAGTGAGATAAGCATTAAGGAGGTAGCACAGAGGCTACAGAATAACAACAGCAATTCTGTACTAGTCCATAAGAAATGAACAGGACGTCTCACCCTGTAGCCACCACAGCGAAAGCTCTCCTGGCTCGCTCATAGAAGGCAAACCTTTCAACTAACTCCAAATCGCCCTTCACACACAGGAAACAGAGTGTGTGTTAGAGCAGTGGGATGAACGGAGAAGACTTCTGGAGTGTGAGGGCATTATTACTGTATTCCTCACTGTTACACCACAGGCAATGACAATCATGAGGAAAATCAGATAAATGAACGGGATGAATTAGACTTGAATGAAGGTGCTTCATATCAAACCCCTTAGAGGTACAGCTCAGCTGCAGCCTGTTTTAAAACATTAAGTCCTCCCGTTATAAGGGTCGGGGAAGCTTAGGACAATAAGAAACTGAGTGAGAGGACAATGGACATTCTCAGCCAGAGATGACAGGAATATTTTGGTCTGTCTGAGGTGTGTGGTGGAGCTGTAGGGACGTACCTGTGACCCTGCATCAGTCAGGAGCTTACTGTAAGTATCCCAGACAGGGACTTTCAGACCTCTCTGTTTATCACTCTCAACAAGATCCATAACAGCTGCCTGCAAGGCCAAATCACAGTCAGACAATGTAACAATACCAGTGTAACAATACCAGTATAACAATACCAGTGTAACAATACCAGTGTAGCTCTATGTGGAGAAAGACACGCCTATCAATGTAACAATACCAGTGTAACAATACCAGTGTAGCTCTATGTGGAGAAAGACACGCCTATCAATGTAACAATACCAGTGTAACAATACCAGTGTAACAATACCAGTGTAGCTCTATGTGGAGAAAGACAGGCCCATCAGTGTAACAATACCAGTGTAGCTCTATGTGGAGAAAGACAGGCCCATCAGTGTAACAATACCAGTGTAGTTTTATATGAAGAAAGACAGGCCCATCAGTGTAACAATACCAGTGTAGTTTTATACGAAGAAAGACAGGCCCATCAGTGTAACAATACCAGTGTAGTTTTATATGAAGAAAGACAGGCCCATCAGTGTAACAATACCAGTGTAGTTTTATATGAAGAAAGACACACCCATCAGTGTAACAATACCAGTGTAGTTTTATATGAAGAGAGACAGGCCCATCAGTGTAACAATACCAGTGTAGTTTTATATGAAGAAAGACAGGCCCATCAGTGTAACAATACCAGTGTAGCTCTATGTGGAGAAAGACACGCCCATCAGTGTAACAATACCAGTGTAGTTTTATATGAAGAAAGGGAGGATGTATCAGAACCTTTTCATAGCTTATTAAAAGGATTATTCTTTCTATAATACTGTGTCAGTTTCTGTTTCTTTAGAACAGGAACTGAGGTCCTGAATGTAAGGTTCCATTAGCCCAAGTTCAGCTTAAGGCATCAGGGAGGTGGAATGTGGCCTACCGGGCGTTCAACATAAGAATCAAGAGGAAATAGCTTCAGTATTGCTTCCAAGAGCGCTGGTATCTGCATGCCTAAATAAATAAGTAAATAAATAAAGTTGTGTGAGTCATCGCAGCGAGACGCTGAAACAACTTGACTATACAACTTGACTTTATGACTAATCATCGTCTACGGAGGCACATAGACTAGACCATATTGAGCTTATGTACGTAAAAAAACCTACCATCGGCTCTAATCTCCATCGGACCACATTTGCAAACAGAGGACGCAGGAAAGTTTGCATCTGCGAGGACTACATGAAGCATTAATGAGAAGTGGACTTGGTTTAGAAACACAGATCTGAGATAAACTGTTCTTTCACAAATGTCTTTACACGTTTATCTCCTTCGCGAGGTTCTGTACGCCACTTACCCACTTCATCTCCGTGTCCCATTTTTGCCAAAGCAAACAGTAACTCTGGGGACAGTATAGAGGGTATCCCTTTCAACACCACCATTGTTTGGAAATCTCAGTTGCAACTGTGCTCAAGGAACTTCAGAAATCATATGATCTCGTTGTGGTGGTTGATTGGCCAATACGAATCTGGACGTGTTTGACACAGTTATATGTGCGCAGATTATGTTCACTCAAATATATTTTCTTGCAAAAATAAATAAATAAATAAACAAAGACCGATTAATTTATGAATAAGTCCATCACTGTTCTCTTGACATTAAGACTTCCAAGAACATGACGTTATTCCAGCCATGAAGTCTGGTATATTATATGAATCTAGCAGAGTCTGCGCAAATCTGCGCAACTCAAACGCAACCTGTAATCCAAAAACGTGTTCATATTGTACAAGACCACTTAAACCGTATGCAAGCATCTTGCAAAATAAGCCACGAGTTATATTAAAAATATTTCAGGACTCTTAGATCAGTTGGTCATCTAATGGTGTTTATTTATTTGTTTAATAAAAAAGGGCTTATGTGCGCATATCAACATTTTAAAATAGGCCTAATCATTTCTGTGCTCTTACGAGAGAAAAATCCATGGTTGCTGAAAATCAAATTATGCGCTTAGATTCGTTACAGAATTTGATTTGAATTAGCACTGGATCGTTGAAAATAGCGTGGTATAAATTTCTGTGGATCATTCTCGTGTTTTCTAGTCAGCTGTCTTCATTTACAGTGTAGTTATCTATTTTACAGTTTGTGTAAAATTCACTGTATTGTCTTACCCATTAGTTTGTAGTTTTTTGGCACCGTTTAAACTGAAGACCAGTATAAAAACAGTTTAACTTCAACACAAACAAACCACCATAACGTCGCAAAACAGATTGGCATTTAACCGTGGGCTATACATTAACTCAAATAATATCAGAGTGGGGAATGTTTGAAATTTTAATTCAGCAGTTCAGTGAGTTCGTTGAAATGTATTAAATTATTAATAAATCGTCATTATCGACGAATGTTCTGGAATTCATGAAATGAATTTTAAATTTAGGTAAAGTCCTGAACACGCGCCAGCTGTGCTTTAGGCAATATCAGGACTTTCCGACAAAACCGTGAGTTTTGAAATTTCAGTCTGTACTGCAACAACTGCAAGTGACACCGGGATACAGGTTCAATCCGAAATTGCAATTATTAGAATATATATTACAGGATTATCGTCGATTACAAAAAACAAACAAACAAACAACAAAAACCCCGTGTGATTCTCGTTCATTTTTAACGCATGTCTCGCATTCATTTGACTCGTGACACTTTACCCTGAGGATATTTCTAACACTCTGATTCAAGGGGGGAAATGATGTTTTCGCAGTACAAGCTTCACTGTGAGGAATAGGATATTATGAAAATATTTAGTGAATCAACTCCATTAATCTTCATCTCTTAGGTCTGGAACCAGAGAGACGTTAAAAGAGGGACGATAAATTTTGGAGGATCGAACTAATGGGCTATCGAATGGATTTTAATTTTATAAAAACACTGCGATGAGAAGAGAAAACAGAGGCCAAAGGAACTTAAAAGGTCTTACGCCTAAAGTAAAGAGCAGAACCCTGGACGTGCAGTTGCTGCTAATGAACCCGACTTTCTTGCTGGGATGAGACTGTAATTAAAGGAAATTTCTCTTTTCTCCACTCAAAAGAAGTGTGGAGGCTGCGCAGCTGCGATATGCGGAGCAGAGTGGAGAGAGGGAGAGACTGATGGGTAGGAGAAAAGACGTTTGGGGGAGCCAAGGCTGTCTGATCAGTTGAAAGGTCCTTTCTTTAACTGAGGAACCATGCTGCTCGCTCTTTGGTTCTGCTTTTTTAAATGAGTTTATCACGCTATGAGGGGCTGCCTCTGCCAAAATGTAACGTTTTACCCCCTTTGTCAGCGCCGAGCGCCTCAATTGGGTCTACATTTATTATTTTGACCTTTCGTTCGCAGGGGATAGACTTCAAAGTGCAACCTCTGTTTTGCTCTCTTTAAGGAAACCTTTGTGTGTTCTCTTCGGTGTGCCGAGAGGAGTTTTTCTCCTCTTTTAGAAGTTTTGTTCCAAGGGCTGAGAAGAAAATCAGCTCTGGGGGAATATTGAATGAAAATAAAAATCAATTAGGCTATGGACTTGTGAATATTTAGGGAGACGCCGTGTGAAGAAACACTGAGATCATAGACTGAGAAAGTGCACTCATGATACAAAATGGATATAAAAGACTCGGCCTATAATCAAATTTGCTATGGGTTTTCCCCTTTGAACAGAATGTAGCCCAGTTTTGTGCTTTAAGAGGTTTTGGCCATTGTCATCGGAATGGACCGGAATTGTTTTGGCGCAGAGAAGCTCATTTTTTGATTAATTTGGAATTAAATTATAAGCATTTTAATGAACTTAGTACACATGCTCTGTTTAACTGTTTAAGGATCTTTGGTATGTCATCATTTGCATTACTGGTGCGCAGAAAGTAGGTTATTTATTGTGTAGATGAGATACCCTATATTGTGTATGTGTTTTTCATCATATATATATATATATATATATATACACACACACACATATATCCGCTTCACACATAGCCTACGCATTGCTCTATGTAGCCTATGTGAACGTATTTTAAACAAACAATGCCAATAAACTGTTTCTGAAACATTTTTTGGGCAAGAGAGAAAGTCACGTAATTTAGAAAATCGTGCTGTGTCTGCATTGTAAGGTAAGGTTTCAGTTCCAGGCAACAGTGAATTTCTCGACAACCAGGGAGTTCTCCGTGATGTAAAGCCTGTGTTTACAGTTTGGTCAAATATGAAATTAGCCCGAGAGACATTTCATGACTTATGTCCGTAACTTGCCTTGACTGCAGTCTGTTTTATCTGTTGCTTTTAGTAACTATTATTATGGAAACAAGAACAAAAGAAACCCGAACCAGAAATTTTTTCACTTATCAGTTTTAATCGAATGAACTATAAAGCAGGCCTACCGACAGGGACCCGGGTATTGCTTTAATTATGAGAGCCTATATGAAGTGTACACTTTGGGAATTGATTGTGAAAACTGTCTTTTTAGGAAGAAAGACACCTCTTTACATCATTCAGGACAGTTAGCTAATTTCAAATGCTGCTCATTCTAAATGTCCGGTGTATACTTTAAATATCTAAAATAAATAATGTATTCCGCTCGAGTAGCCTACTGATTGTTAGTATTGCCGTCTCTCCGACAATTTAAGTGCTTAATGTCCAGCCGTGGAAAAGCAATGGGAGCTATCATTGTACGAAATGTTGGCGCCACCTAAGGTACAGGATGTGCATGACTGCGGATCATTTTTGACAGCTTATTTACCGCCCCAAAATACTGTCTGCTGACGATTTGCCAATAGCAGTTAATACCATGTTAGATAGACTTGCGCACTATTAAACAAAATGGGAAGTTTTCTTTAAACATTTAGACGTCTCATATATCCATGTGACAAGATTTCTCAGTAATTTAAAAAGACTCTTTAAAGTGAAATTCAGTGCGGAAACAGCAGCGAGAGTCCGTTTACCTTGTGCCCAACACTGACGTCTGACGAGCGAATGGACAACAATGTCGGTCCATTTAAACTGTACGTTTACACCTCACAGTGAGTGATAATCTGTCTTTAGCTTAATATAAGTCTATCACTTACATCCGTCACATTTGGTACAGATATCTACTTTTACTGATTCAAATAAACTTTTAATGATACGAAGGTTCACGTAGCACTACGTTCCTGCTTTGTCTCAGTGCCTGATCAGCTGAAATGAGGAACTTTCATCTCGGTGCAATCAGTTTGTGTCAGGAATCCATAATTCATTGCATTCTCTCAAATGGCTCCGGTATGACGTCGCCAGTATGGACACTGCTCGGGCCGGTTCGTCTCTGTGTTGTGGAACTCTGTGTTATGGACATTGTTTTAACAGCACAGTAATATTACGTCCAAGGCTGAAGTCGGATACCGATCAGTAGTAGGATATATAACTACTCAGAAGTGTACAGTTCATTACAAAGTTTACTTTTATTCCACATTGACCGTCTACACCTATAAATACCGTATATATATATATATTCTTAACAAGGTTCTGATATGGGCAATAAACATTTATGGCCTCGCAGATTTCATAAACAAACATTGAGCTGTGAACAGTGATGAAACACACTGTGGCCCGACAGCAAGATACACCTTTAAAAGAATCTGCCAAAGGTCAGAGAGGGGTCAGCGTGTGTTTATGTTTTATTGGAGACTTTGGATATGTTATGCTGTAATGTTACACAGTGACTGTTGGAAAGGACACTTCACACATCTTCGCTGCAGGAACATGGACATGTTATTAGGACAGAGTTAGTTTAGCCTAAAACAGTTTCATCATTATACTCTCTCTGCTTAACACAGCCTCTTCACTTACTTCACAACACAATAGTTCGTACATGATTTGAGTTTTATTTAGTGTCAGAAACAAGGTAAACAGGAGACAAGTGCAATACTAATTAAACAATTTAGTTTTGTTCTCTTGTCCACTGGAGCAAAAATGCAAAGGGTAAAATTAATGAATACTAACAGTAGTCAGTCCTGTGGGATCTCCCTCCAGCAACAGTGTCTGAGACTCTGACGTTTGTATCTTTATTTTATTTATTCCTTTTTTTTCCTTTTTTTTTTTTTAAACAAGCACTCAGTAAAAATCAGGCGAAGGCAGCGTGTGATTTGATGCTGTCATTTCATTCAAAACAAGAAAAATCACTGTATGAGAAACAGCTCCACTCTGCCTCTACTTGTCCTGAAAATCCGCCTTCCTCTTCTCCACAAATGCGGTCATTCCCTCTTTTCTGTCCTCCTGTCCGCCGCAAGCATCCACAAGAATCAATTATCACCCACTTCACACTCATTAACTGTTTATTAGTGTACGCTGTGTGCACAGTTACTAGGTAAACTGTATTCCTCAGGGTTCATTTCTATTGTTGAACAAATAAAACGCTCTCAATCCAAACTGTTACTGAACCTAAAACCTGAATGCTTAAAGGAAGAGAGAGTTTTGTCTTTCTCAGGGGAATATATGTGTGCACAATTATTAGGCAACTATTAATGTGAGGAATTATTAGGCCTCTATTAATGTGAGGAATTATTAGGCAACTAAATTACAGAATTTTTCCCAACTCACATGTTTACTCTGAACTTTTAGAGTAAGTGTAACAAATAAGTAACACAAAATGACAATTAAATAACAGTTTTGGCCTTTCAGAAATACACAGTGACCAACATAGCCAGCCTTCTTTTCAGAAATACACAGTGACCAACATAGCCAGCCTTCTTTTCAGAAATACACAGTGACCAACATAGCCAGCCTTCTTTACAGAAATACACAGTGACCAACATAGCCACCCTTCTTTTCAGAAATACACAGTGACCAACATAGCCAGCCTTCTTTTCAATAAGTGTCATGAGCCTTCCATCTGTGGAGTCTGTGTGTTCGATCTGTTCACCATCAACTTTCACTAAATAAATAATAAATAATAATAAAATAATGCTGTTCCCAAATGCTGTTCAAAGAGGTGCACTGTCTTCCCCCACCGTGAATCTCACATGTGAGCGGAGCCCACAAGTTCTCAGTAGGATTTAAGTCAGGTGAGGAAGGGGATCAGGTCAGCTTTGAGGCCTTTGCTGGCTGGCCAAGCAGTGGAGAACTGGGATGCATGTGATGGAGCATTGTCCTGCAGAGAGATCACGGCCTGCAGAGAGATCACGGCCTGCAGAGAGATCACGGCCTGCAGAGAGATCACGGCCTGCAGAGAGATCACGACCTGCAGAGAGACCATGGCCTGCAGAGAGATCATGGCCTGCAGAGAGACCACGGCCTGCAGAGAGATCATGGCCTGCAGAGAGATCACGGCCTGCAGAGAGATCACGGCCTGCAGAGAGATCACGGCCTGCAGAGAGATCACGGCCTGCAGAGAGATCACGGCCTGCAGAGAGATCACGTCCTGCAGAGAGACCATGGCCTGCAGAGAGATCACGGCCTGCAGAGAGGTCACGGCCTGCAGAGAGATCACGGCCTGCAGAGAGATCATGGCCTGCAGAGAGATCATGGCCTGCAGAGAGACCATGGCCTGCAGAGAGATCACGGCCTGCAGAGAGACCATGGCCTGCAGAGAGATCACGGCCTGCAGAGATCATGGCCTGCAGAGAGATCACGGCCTGCAGAGAGGTCATGGCCTGCAGAGAGATCATGGCCTGCAGAGAGACCATGGTCTGCAGAGAGATCACGGCCTGCAGAGAGATCATGGCTCTCTTGAATGCTGCAGACCTCTTCCTGTACCACTGCTTGAAGAAAGTATCTTCCAGAAACTGGCAGTAGGTTTGGGAATTGATTTTCAGTCCATCTTCTACCCAAAAAGGTCCATCTAACTCACCATTAACGATAGCAGCCCATAGCAGTACACCCTTAACGATAGCAGCCCATAGCAGTACCCCTCCTCCACCTTGCCGACGCCCGACTGGAAGTGGCGCCCTGTATCCATTAGTGATCCAACCACAGTTCTGTCCATCTGGTCCACCGAGAGTCACTCTCATTTCATCTGTCCATAAAACCTTTGAAAAATCTGTCTTTCGGTATTTCTTGGCCCAATCTTGACGCTTCAACTTGTGAAACTTATTCAGTGATGGTCGTGTTTTAGCATTCTTTACCATGGTCATGTGTCTGAGCACCTGACACTTTGTACCTCTGCACACTCCAGGTGGGCTGCAGTTCTGGAATATGGTGGCACTGGAGGATACTGGGTTCCCTGTAGCTTCACGTGTAATTTCTCTCAAGTCTTTATACAGTTAATTACTCGTCTTTTCTTCTCCATGCGTTTTTTGCGACCCTGACGACTATTCGCAAGAAAACGTTTGATTGTGCGGTGGTCACGCCTCAATAGTTCAGCTATTTCAAGAATGTTGCATCTGACTGAAAGCCATTTTACAATTTTTGACTTTTCAGGTTCAGTTGAATCTCTTTTTTGGCCCATTTTACCTGGGGTCATGAAGCTGCCTAGTAACTGTGCACACCTTAATATAAGGTGTTAATCACTTTAGGCCACACCCTCCCTCATTACACAAATACATATCAGCCAAAATGATTAAATCCAATAAGCATTCAAGTTTATATGCTTTGGAGTTGGAAAATGTGTGTGGAAATAACGATAAGGACAGAACACTCACTTGCCTAATAACTGTGCACACAGTGCAGTAACATGACTCACCGTGGCAAATGTGGCATGGAACAACCTCTTCTCAAGGCGATTCCCCTCAGCCAGGGTCAACTCAAATGCTGCAAAGACAGAGAGGACAGGGTCAACTCAAACACTGCAAAGACAGAGAGGACAGGGTCAACTCAAACGCTGCAAAGACAGAGAGGACAGGGTCAACTCAAATGCTGCAAAGACAGAGAGGACAGGGTCAACTCAAACGCTGCAGAGACAGAGAGGACAGGGTCAACTCAAACACTGCAAAGACAGAGAGGACAGGGTCAACTCAAAGTGTGTGGGGTGGGGTGGGGTGGGGTGTGTGGGCGGTCACCAACCTGCATTCACAGCCTCTTTGGCCATTGCTGTCACCAGTTTAGAATTACTAGCAATCTTCTCCCCACACCTGACTGCTTCTGAGACCAGCTGATCCACAGGCAAGACTTTACTCACCAGTCCTGAGGAGGCAAACATGATAACATGAAATGAGTTGAAATGAATTCAATTTAAATGTTTAGATGAGGGGTTGGCAGGAAAAATCTCCAGGGTTTTCCTTTTGATTTTGTTTGGATAAAGCTGGACTTGAGGTATATCACTGTCCAGATACACACTGGACTTCAGACACTCAAACAGGTAGATTACAGAAACATAATACATTAGAGAACTGACAGAGAACTCACAGATTAGAGAACTCATAGATTAGAGAAACATGGAGTAGAGGACCTGTAGTTCCATGCCTAAATCCAAAGTGATTACTGTCCACCGATCCTAACTGATTCAAAAGAAATGATGAAAAATGATGGAGCACAAGATTTCTTTTCTAAATAAGATGTTCTGCGTGAAAAACACAATGTTAACGACATGAAGGCTATGTCTGAAGAGACAGTAATGTCAGTGCAATGAGACAGTTTTCAAATGTACATTTTAACACAGGGTTAATGGGCTCCACCTGCTTGCTTTGCCTCTTGAGCTGAAATCCTGTCTCCTGTCAGCACCATCTCCATGGCCAAAGACTTCCCCACAGCTCTCGTCAGCCTCTGAGTGCCTCCAGCGCCTAAACACACACACACACCCCGTTAATAACACACACACACACACACACATACACACACACAAACATATGCACAGACACCCCGTTAATAACACACACACACACACCCCCCGTTAATAACACACACACACATATATATACATACACACACACGCTCAGACACCCCGTTAATAACACACACACACACACACACACACAGACACCCCGTTAATAACACACACACACATACACACACACAAACACATGCACAGACACCCCGTTAATAACACACGCACACACACACACACACACACCCCGTTAATAACACACACACACACACACACACACAAACACACACACACCCCGTTAATAACACACACACACACACACACACACACCCCCCGTTAATAACACACACACACACACACACCCCCCGTTAATAACACACACACACACACACACACACACCCCCGTTAACACACACACACACATATATACATACACACACACGCTCAGACACCCCGTTAATAACACACACACACAAACACACGCACAGACACCCCGTTAATAACACACACACACACACACACACACACACCCCATTAATAACACACACACACACACACATATATACATACACACACACGCTCAGACACCCCGTTAATAACACACACACACACACAGACACCCCGTTAATAACACACACACACACCCCGTTAATAACACACACACACACACACACACACCGTTAATAACACACACACACACACACACACACCCCGTTAATAACACACACACACACACACACATATACATACACACACACGCTCAGACACCCCGTTAATAACACACACACACACACACACCACACCACACGTTAATAACACACACACACACATATATACATACACACACACGCTCAGACACCCCGTTAATAACACACACACACCCCGTTAATAACACATACACACACACACACACACACACACACACACACCCCCTTAATAACACACACACACATATATACATACACACACACGCTCAGACACCCCGTTAATAACACACACACACACGAACACACACACAGACACCCCGTTAATAACACACACACACACACACACATACACACACACATGCACAGACACCCTGTTAATAACACACATACACACACACACACACACACAGACACCCCATTAATAACACACACACACACACACATATATACATACACACACACGCTCAGACACCCCGTTAATAACACACACACACACAGACACCCCGTTAATAACACACACACACACCCCGTTAATAACACACACACACACACACACACCGTTAATAACACACACACACACACACACACACCCCGTTAATAACACACACACACACACACACATATACATACACACACACGCTCAGACACCCCGTTAATAACACACACACACAGACACCCAGTTAATAACACACACACACAGACACCCAGTTAATAACACACACACACACACACACATACACACACACACGCACAGACACCCTGTTAATAACACACATACACACACACACACACACACAGACACCCCATTAATAACACACACACACACACACATATACACACACACACACGCACAGACACCCCGTTAATAACACACACACACACACAGACACCCCGTTAATAACACACACACACACACACACACAGACACCTTGTTAATAACACACACACACAGACACCTTGTTAATAACACACACACACACACTCACACACCCACACAGGTCAGGTCAGAAGTCCTATTCTGGGTCAATTAATAGGTAAATGTATAAGAAAATGACGTATTCCTTAAGATGGATTTGATTTGCTCCAGTTATTCCACAACTGGCAAAGAGTTCTTTGTACCACACAGACCATACAACACAGACACAGACATAGAGACCACACAACACAGACACAGAGACCATACAACACAGGCACAGAGACCACACAACACAGACACAAAGACCATACAACACAGACACAGAGACCATACAACACAGACACAGGCACAGAGACCATACAACACAGACACAGAGACCATACAACACAGACACAGGCACAGAGACCATACAACACAGACACAGGCACAGAGACCATACAACACAGACACAGAAACCATACAACACAGACACAGAGACCATACAACACAGACACAGACACAGAGACCATACAACACAGGCACAGAGACCATACAACAGACACAGGCACAGAGACCATACAACACAGACACAGAGACCATACAACACAGACACAGACACAGACACAAAGACCATACAACATAGACACAGATACAGAGACCACACAGACACAGACACAAAGACCACACAGACACAGACACAGAGACCATACAACACAGACACAGAGACCATAAATCTGCTCCCTCACCTGGAATGGTCCCCAGCAGAATCTCTGGTTGTCCAAACTGGGCCTTCTCTCCAGCGTAAATGATGTCACACATCATAGCAAACTCACAGCCTCCACCAAGCTACATTCACAACGAACAGTCCTTTAACCTTTACTGAACACATGTGTTTAATACAGCTGAACACAGTAATCTCTCTCTCTTTGAGTACTCACAGCAAACCCATTGACAGCGGCGATGACGGGCTTCTTAACTGTCGACACCCTGTTCCAGTGGGCCAAGAAATTTCCACCGTAACACTCCTGAAAAGTGCGGTTTTGCATTTCTTTGATGTCAGCTCCAGCTGGAAAACACACACATCTCATACACACGCTGGTGCAGTCAAGCACACATTAATGCAATCAAACACACAGACCTTCAGAACTGTGGGACAGGGTACAGGTTTGGGTTCAGACAGACTCTGTGAGCCTCTCACCTGCAAAAGCCTTTTCGCTGCCTGTAATGACAATGGCTCCGACCTTACTGTCAGCTTCAAAGGCGTCCAGGGCCCGGCCCACCTCCGTCATCAGCCCGTCACACAGAGCATTCAGGGCCTTGGGTCGGTTCAGCTGGATGAACCCCACATTCTGGTTCTCACCTTTTCTCTCAACCAGGATGTACTGATACTGGCCACCTAAGAGCAAGGCTGAATTAGGCCACATGGAAATCTCTTCAAGCTCAGTTTGTGTCAGATGAATGGCAGTGTCTGGGGTTTTAACAGGTAACGGTGTGTGATACAACAGCCCTGTACACATACCCAACTGATCAAACGCAACCGTCTGCGAGGTGTTAATGCTATGGTAACCGTCTGCGAGGTGTTAATGCTACGGTAACCGTCTGCGAGGTGTTAATGCAATGGCAACCGTCTGCGAGGTGTTAATGCAATGGTAACAATTAATGTTAAATCCTAAATGCTTTAACTATTTATTTGCATCATAGCTGTTAAGTGAAAGCTTTTCTCATTGCCTAACTGACGTTAGCTCACACACCCTACAATACAAACAGACCTTTAGCCTACTTCTTCTGCGGAATTTTTATTACTTATGTGACTTGCAAAGATGAAGCACATGGTGAAGTCACCTCTTTCGACACCCCTCTCTGAAGTCACTGACACTGAGTTTAACTGTTGTATCCAACTTTATCTGCACCGACTTACTGCTTAGTTAGGCGCGTGGATAGTACGAGGTTATGTAAACATCAACTACGATGATGATTTTGAAGACAATAAGAGGAACACAAACAATAACAACAAAAACAGTATCTTGAACGCTGCAATAACTGCAGGTAATAATGCAATGTTTGCATAACAGTGCGACTGTCAATTTACACTGTCATTATACACATTCACTCGCAGTAGAGGGGGCAGGCGCACCACAGAAATACGAGGCAAGTACAATATCGAGGTGGCTATGACATTGAATAGCTGGCTAAGTTAGCATGTTACTTGTCAACTGAATAGAGAGTACTTTACCTGAGCTACACTGGCGTGTAACTGCGTACGCATACGGCACTAACTTTGAGGGCCTCAGGAACACAGCTGCAGTTTTGCAAAGCAATGCCATGATACGAACCGTCAGCAGCACCTTCAGTGTAGCTCAAGTCTGTGCAGAATCTACGTGAACCAAACTTATTCTCTTTCTGCTATGGAATTTTAAAGGCAGCTTCACATATTGGTATTGGGGCACTAACGCCATCTATCGTGCTGGAGGACTTTGATGCTGCTCACGTGCCGGAGACTTTGAGACCGTCGCCCCACCCCCCAAAACATGTGAACGCAGTGTAGTGGCACAAAGGTCAAAGAGCGTTATCAATACAAGATGGTAAGATGTTTGTTCATTCAGTACTGTGCGAAAGTGGTGGTTATCATAAACGATCTCGTTATCGCTCTCGTTCTCGTTCCCTCGTAATAACTGCCTGATGTTGGTGCACTGCTGCCACCTACCGAGGCGGAATGTGAGGGAACCGATCCCCATTAGGTCAACCGTTCATATGACTGTGGAATGAACCACAGAATTTGAAGAACAACTTAATTAATGGAGTTTACTTACGTGGTAGCTTAACAAGCAAAGCAAAGAAAAATGCATTATATCAAACCTGCGGTGCCCCCCCCCCCCCCCCCCCCCAAACGCACAGACAGACAGACAGACAGAGACACACACACACACACACTAATGTTCCCCTTCACTGGCCCACTTTGTACGTTATGAGATGTATAATTTTCAAAAAGAGTCGTACTGGTCAGAAGGAGGGGGCTTCTCTGATATTCAGTGAAATGTTTGAATGAACAGTATTGTGTGGGGCCTCAACGCAGGATCAGCTACAGAGGCAGCGCCTAAAAGACTCTTTGTTTCAGTCACCGCAAACAGACAAATGTTTCACAGCAGAGACCACTGACAGACATAGACAAAATAAGTGATGATCATTTTATGGGTCTGCAAATGACACAAACACACACACACACACACACACACACACTCAAAAACAACATCTCAAATCACACACACACACACACTCAAAAACAACATCTCAAATCACACACACACACACACAAAAACATCTCAAATCACACACACACACACACACACACACACACACACACAAAAACCACATCTCACATCACACACACACACACACAAAACACATCTCACATCACACACACACAAAAACATCTCAAATCACACACACATACAAACACAACATCTCTAATCACACTCACATACAAAAACATCTCAAATCACACACACACACACACACATACACAAAACAACACCTCAAATCACACGCACACACAAACATCTCAGATTAGGTGAATTTTTTTTATTTTATTCAATCAAATGAATTCAGTTTGTCAGTAATGATTTTACAACAGCGTTTTAAATTTCCATACAATTCAAATTTTTACACTTTTAAAAAACAATTTTTAGAATATGGTATACTTGGGAATACAGTTATCAGTGCCTCTTCTAAAATACTGATGGGAGTATTTTACTTTTCCATTTGTTTATCCAGTTCTTTTCTTCATTACATTTGAATCTGTTTACTGTAAATACTGAGAAGTGAAGAAAACATAAGCACACACACTCAGTGATTCCATAAATCTTTTACTCTATCACCCTGTTCAAACAGCTGCTTTGTGTCACAGTAGCAAATGAACATCTAGTTTTCCTCCGAAGTTTATTTCAAATTGCGACTTGATTAGTGAGATATTTTGGTTTAGCGCGTAATTAAAATCTGGATGTAAAACTCCCATGTCCTATTTTATTAGGCACATTTTTAATGGAAATGCAGGTATGAAACATATGGGATAAACATCTACACTGCAGGCTTTAAAATAACTTAGTGAAACATGATTGCATAATCACTTTTTACAGGTTTTACAGGTCTCTCTCTACACAGAGAGCTTTCCTGCTACCAAAAAACAAAACAAAACAGAAATAACTGCAGGGTGAAAGCAGCGAGACAGTCAACTACAGAAATGCCATCAAAAACAAAACGCCACTATGCTATGCAAGTCTATGCAAAATTAAACAAACAACAACCTCATCATTTCAGGTATAGCTGGATATAAAAACACATACTCTATCAAACACTCTATCAAACTCCTTCTTCAGCGCAGTCTTGACAGTTACTGTTACTAAAACACGTATGAAGCAGATCCAGTCTGGCCCTGTTCAACAGATGTGCAGCCAAAGTCCAAAGGCATGGTTAAAAATTTACAATCAGAGGCAAACACATTCATGTCAAAACCAATTAGAAACCCAGTCAGAGACATTTACAGTAAGGGTGAAAGGTCAGAGGGGCAAACCTGCGACCTGCGACCTGCTTACAGAAGCCGAGGAAAAGGCACCTTGACCGAGGAGGAACGTTTGGATCATAGGAAGCAGAGGAAAAATCACCCGGTTTGGGAATTCCATGGATTTAGACCAGTCGGCGCATGAAAGCACGCCAGTGATAACTGTTCTGATTAAAGCATGTCGGTGGTGTTTGTAGGTTCACTCTACAGGTCTCATTTAAGCCAACAAATTCAACAAAACCTAGTTGTCAACATCACCTACATGACTTCAGTCTGACAGCACAGTTTCAGCTCTCTGCCCTCCCCAGTCCTCCTGGGTACAGAGCCACATACATTTCTGCAAATAAAACCTAAGAGACCAAGAGAAGCAGCAGCTTACACAATGAGCATTAGTCCATAGTCATCAAACAGCACCACTTACAAACACACTAAATCACTATTAGCATTATTACAATGTCTTCTCCTCACACCTGTGACATCCTCTGCCCTGCTCCAGGATTAGAATGAGATTAGTCTTTCTTGGCTTTGTTTTGGTCTGTGCACTGGAGTAATGGGCCCAATACAACGGAGGAAATCTGTCAGTAACGACTTACTTTATCTAAACTCCGCCTCCTCTGGAAGACCAGGTCAGATTTACTAAACTAAACTAAAAAAAAACTGTACATGGCTCACCAGAGAGGACAATATTGCTTAAATATAGAAATGAAACATCCACTTCCAAGACAAAACCGTTTTAGCTCAGCACTGAATGGTGCATGTCAATATGCTGTTACCGGCACTCCCAGCTCCGACTACACGACAGACACTCAGAAGCACCAGCACACTTCAATAAAAACTAAACAAAAAAACACTGGTAATCACTGGGTCTGTTTCCAGGACTTGGCCAATACTTACATTTCAGAATCATACACATAGCCCTGTGCACAAACTCAGAGCCCCACAGAGAGAAGCGGCCGGCGGGGGGGGGGCACTAATGATGACAAATGCTTCTCTGTGCCCCCCCAAATCCAGCCCAGAGTCCTCCAGTCCTGCAGTGGGCACATGGAAAGCTGTCCATGGTCTTGATCTCTGACATATGGGAAGGAGAAATTGACTCATGGAGTCAGTCCAGGCCATTCAAATAAAGGACAGTGATAAAACCGGGCCAGGACGGGTACTGTAATAAAACCGGGCCAGGACGGGTACTGTAATAAAACCGGGCCAGGACGGTGTCTGAGTGTCTGAGAATGACTGAGAGATAAAATAAAATCTACAAAACACACATAGCTCAGGAACCTCCTGCTTTGCATTGCTTGTTTCTCAGAAGCATGTCCATCCCAGAACAGCTACGCCTGACAACAACACTGACGACTGAAGAGCTAAAGACAGTTTACTGATGTGAGTATGGACACACACTCAGACTCCACGCATGAAACATGTTTTAGCATACGCAGGTGCTATGCCAAAACACAAATCGTCAACATTACGCATAGGGAAGTACACACATATAATCCTAACTGCAGTGGTGGTAATAGACAGACAGAATTGTGGGGAGACAGTCATGCTCTGTCCGTGAGCAGAATGGAGACACATCAGCAGAACAAATGATTCTGTCCTGCAGACAGCCCTGTCCACCGCCCTGACGCTGAACCAGGCCATTCTGCAGGTGTCCTCTCTGAACAGAATCGGTAATAGAATGTAAAAGGCTGGAGAAGGGATTTGGAGGCTAAGCAATCTTTCTGAAGGTGATAACAATGTCCCACTCACACTGTCATGTTTTTTGTGAAGCCTGTAAGCATGTTACTGTACATTCAAGAAAATCCATTCACTCCGACCGTTACTTCTGCCTCCACAATCACCGAGCGCTCACAGAACAGAATGTAAACTTCTGCTTCACAATCACCGAGCGCTCACAGAACAGAATGTAAACTTCTGCTTCCACAATCACCGAGCGCTCACAGAACAGAATGTAAACTGCCTCCACAATCACCGAGCGCTCACAGAACAGAATGTAAACTTCTGCTTCACAATCACCGAGCGCTCACAGAACAGAATGTAAACTTCTGCTTCACAATCACCGAGCGCTCACAGAACAGAATGTAAACTTCTGCTTCACAATCACCGAGCGCTCACAGAACAGAATGTAAACTGCCTCCACAATCACCGAGCGCTCACAGAACAGAATGTAAACTGCCTCCACAATCACCGAGCGCTCACAGAACAGAATGTAAACTTTCAGGGGAGTTGCTTCCTGCTTTTTTTTTTTTTTTTTTTTTGGCTAAATTGCGTTATTCAAGAATGTCTTTTTCTATGAAAACTACAGCGACAACATCTGTCTGTGACTAATCCATGGGAAAAAGTCCGCGGAAGAAATGCCAGGTATCTGAACCAGTTTGCTGACGGAGGCTGAGCTACTAAATCAGCCCTAAAACACTAGGCCTGGATGAGAGACAGACAGGTGGCCGTCTGACTGATGCTCCATAACAGGTATAACCCAGCTGGTATTAGAATGTATACAAATCCATACTTTCAAAAGGGCCTTTCAATACACAGCCCAGTGTCATGAACTGCATTCTACATTCTACAGTATATCAGTGCAAAATACTGAATGGTTGCAATGAACACTGGTTTTGAGAGAATCCAATGCCAGACGCAATTCTAAATGATATCACATCATGGTTAGATCAGAACATAATCCTCGTTACTTTGGGAATTTGGGTCACCGAGTTTACAAGGTACGTCACTGAGTGAAGACCAATCCAGCTGGAAAAGCAAATGCTAAAAGTGAGCTTCGTTCCATGTGCAATCACTAAAGCGTCATTTAAACCCTATCACAAATACTGTCTCTACTGATCACAACCCTCACCTCAGATCAATATGACTCTCAAACCACGGCTGATTCCTGCGCCTTTGACATCTGTCCCTTAGCAGAGACAGTGGAAGTGCTATCAACATGGCAGTCTCCTCTAGGGGCAGAAATGAGATATACGTATAGTGACATCCAAAATAAAACAACGCAACAACAAAAGAGTTACACAGCCAGAGCACTGTTTTCCAGAAGAAAAGACTAGTTGGGCATTGCAACCATTCACCAGAGGGGATTTGTTGTGGGAGAGGAGTGGAGGCAGAGCGGAGGGAGTGGGGGAGAATGCAGGTGGAGGTGAAGTGTGTGTGGGATGGCCGGACCTCAGGCCCACAGTGGCACCGCAGCGTCCCCTGTGCTTCAGTCCTACGGGAGCAGCCGCAGGGTTAGCCTAGCTTAGTGATCTGTAGACTTCCATCTATCCTTATAGAGTTGATGGCCAGTAAAGACTTGACTTTGTGATAGAAATCAAACAGCTGATGTCCATCCACAAATATCCGAAACCTCTGATGCTCACAATGGATCTCAATCTGAATGAGGGGAGAGAGAGAGAGAGGGAGAGGGAGAGGGAGAGAGAGAGAGAGAGAAAGAGGGAGAGAGAAAGACAGTTGAAAAAAGAATTCTTGTCAGAATATTGGTCACATTATTAAAGCGCGGGCTGGAACAGCAGAGTGATTTGATTTTGCATGGCTGCTTATCTCTCTGATTGACTGGGAAGTTGAGTGACCTGTTTTCTGTCTGTGGCATGGCCTCTCATTATCTCTGCACCATCTTTATGCTCTTCAGCCGCTCTTCAGTGACCGTGATCATGCAGTCAGACCAAAGCACAGCATGCAGTGTAAACACAGCTGCCCTTCTCTGATTTCCCCCCATCACAGTTCACCAATCAGACTCTTTCACTTCACTCTGAATGTGAATGAGTGTGAGCTCCAACTCTGTGAAATGATCTGTGATCAGATTCAGCATCATCTCCCATTGCACGGTTTTCCTCTCTCTGACCCTGGTTATGTCTTTATATCTCTGCCAGACTCATATAACACATAACCAATGCATCTTTCATTCTCAACAATGTCAGTGAAACCACTAAGTCTCCATGTAATTCATTTCATTTTTCCCTTGGAGCTTTGGGCAGCACACACACTCACAGAACATGTTCATTCAATAGGACACAACAGCGTGGGCATGCTCTCTGGCCCTAAGGAACAAACGTCATGTTTTGCACCACGTCGGAAAAAAAAAGGGTCCCAGAGCAGTGACTTATCCGTACCCGGAAGGGCTGGTCTGGGATGAAGGGAAAATATGGAATGGCAGTTTCCTCTTCGCTCCACTTCCCTGAAACACACGCGCTCCGCAGGAACTGACGATCCGAGAACCGCGCGCTGAGTTTCAGGGCGATGTCACTCAGCTCCTCAGTCTCCTTTTCCGTGTCTCGACCGCAGGTCAGCATCACATCAAAACTGAAACAAACAAACAAACAAACAAACAAACAAACAAACAATCATTCAGCGAAATGGCAGAGTCACACACTAATCCATACATGAATCCTTTCAATATGTCTCCTGTAGTAATGTCTTCTCTGTTAGTGCAAACAGTGAGTCAACTCTCATACCACTGGCATGTCAGTCACTGTGTCCCTGTGCTGCTGTGTAGGCTGTACACACATTGACTTGACATATAGTAGGTCTGTAATGTGCTATGCATGGCACTGAAAGTTCAAGGAATAAAACCTCAGATCATGCCAGAAACACAAAAACAAACAAACAACAAAAACCCCTTTACAGCAAGGCATGATTAGTGTGAGATTATTTTTATGTTGTGCTTATTCATGCAATAGGAGCATGGGGAATCTAATTTAATAAGATAGGATCTTGGATTTTAACATGAAGAATAATAGGAAGGCCAGAGGCGGAAGCTGTAAAAGCCTTTCCACAGCCATACTGCTTCGTGCACCCGGTAGCCCGGCAAACCCACACGGCGGCAGTAAAGTCGTAGTACCAATATGATAGCTATGTTTACCCGGCTTGGGCAACTGGTTAAAATGCTGTCGTAGACTCTTTTACTGTTATAAACAGTGAAAGAAAAACACTTTGTTGTGGTGCGGCTTTTATACCTAATTTTCATCAGGAATGTGAATGATGCACGCGCACGTACCTGTCTGGCTCTGGATCAACAATGCCCATAACGATGATTTTCTTTCCTGGCCGCATCCCGCCCCTGATTCGGCCGGTGAACGGCACCGTCTACGGTTTAAAAGACAAACATCAGCTTTGGACACTACCTAGCCTCAGCCAGGCGAAACTTTCCGGCAGACAAATATTTTAAATTATACTCAACCAGCAGTCGTGAAATATCTTCTTTGTCGGGAGAGATAAGCCCAGGGTTCTCATATGAATTGTTCAGATGATCATCTTCGGTATTCTTCGTCTTCATGTGAGAGAAAAATGGAACGAAATGAACAGAAATGAAGCAATGCACATAATATACGCCCACCGTACGCTGTAGCAACAATAAAGCAGTGCACACCTTCAATCCGTTATTACATCTGTCATGTTCCTAAAGAGCTTTAGAGGCGAGAGGAGTCATTACTCATAATGCAAAATAATCCGATAAAAGGCATAACACGATATGCGCAGAATTATCACAAACTCGTCTCGTAATTTTGGTTTTGATATGAGGCCTTGGACATCTCAACCCTAATCATTCCATCTCAACCCTAATCATAGCGGTTTCCATCTATTCATGTCGGCTAACGGCACAAGTGTCCCCCTCTACAAAACAAGATACATTGTCTCACCATATAAAAGACACTGTATTAATTCATTTGAAATTTACAGTAGACTACTTGCCAACGCTACAGAATCTCAAGACTCGCGTTCGGATATAGAAAACGAATAAATATATGACGGTGTGTTATTGCCATTATTTCATACTCACTATAGCGTCCTTTTCCATGCCTGCTACCGCCATCTTGCACCGAATACCATAGGATGCTTATCGGCCGAAAGGCAGCCCAGTCCAGCCCAGGAATTTGTCAGCGTCGTGGCAGTGACTCAGGCGGCTATTACAAGGTGTCCTTGCTCATTAAGGAGATATTGCAGCTGGAGGCCTAACCGTGGAGCAGCCGTGGATAGACCCGCTAGTGTGAGAGGAATTGTGCTGACGTGGGATATAATACGGATGGGGTTTAATCCCTCGTCTACTCATGAATCTAATCTGCTGCAGTTACGTCGCCCCTTCACCTAATTAGCTGTAGTCAGAGGTCGTTCTTTTCCCTGCATCGTGTGCTGCGTATTATAACTTCTGAGAAGTTTTAGACTTCATAGCAATAATTTAAAAGGGGCAATTTTAGTAATTCATCTTTAAAAAATATATTTAGGTGCATCGTACGCTATAAAATCAATAGGCTGAGTTAGTATGTCAGCAGTATACAGTTATTGTAGGTCGGTGACTCAACATGGCATAAATTAGGTTGTTTTAAAGGGGTTGTTACACACACACACACACACACACACACACACACACACACACACACACACACACACCACCGCTCTAATGTGCCCCCTTGTGGCTTTATCCAAGTATTGCTCTTGACCAGTCTCTGTATCTTGTATTGTGTTGTCCACAGGTAGCTCAGACAAGCTTGTGACAAGCCTTGTTCTTAAACAGATTACGCAAAAAATGTGCATCTTCTCATTATCGTTGTTAAAGTACACTTAGATGGTGCACCTCATGGAAGCTAAGAGTGACACTAACTTTTATCATTAATGATAAACATGGTGATTTCATCACTTGTAATTATTTTGTATGATTTGCTGGAGTGATTAAGTTCACTTTTCTCCTTTATATGCCTCATGTTCTTTATCTTATATGGAAAAACGGCAGCAACATTTGATTCCATGTTCTGTAAACAATACCATGAAAACAAAAACAAAGTCAAGCCTCTGGACTCTTTCACAGAATAAAAGTCCCTTTTTTCTATGTGTGCATACTGCATTTAGACAACAATGGAAAGAGAATAAGACCTTTGACAGAAAATCTGAATGCTGAGCGTTATGACAATATGAGAGTGAGTCATGTCCCACTGCAGGCCTCCACAGTAGAAATGCCCGCATTCAGACAGAGAGCAGCCATTCTCTGAGCTCATCAGCCTGCTCCTGTGCATAAACAAACAAATAACAAAGACAGAAAAAAAGAAAGAATGAAAGAAAGAGAGATGGACAAAAATGTTGCACTGATAAAATATATGTACAGTTTTACATTAATTAATTATTACATGAAACAGCTTACTGTGGTCCCTTTGCAGTGGTGGACATTAACCATAGAATGGTAGGCAGAATGGTATTTATTCCAATGTAGTACAGTGTACTGTTAATGACTATAGTTTTTACTTACATTCTCTGACATGTAGACCTGTGATCTGTGCTAAAGCTTTTCATTCTTGACTGAACAGTCAAATCGGTCTGTGAAGAGTGAATGTGCTGGGTTGAGAACTGGAGGAGATATTGGGAGAACTGGAGTAGTTAATGGGAGTGTTTCAGCCCTTAATGAAGCCTTAGTCTAAAGAGGAGTAAAGTCTATAAAATAAATAAGAGTGAAATTCTGTGTGAAATCTCTAGTTTAGAAAAACCTGATTTATAATGGTTTAGAAACATCTGGTTTACAAAAAATGTCTTTTTAGAGATAAATTTAAAATTTCCTCTTCGGAATTCTTACAATACATTTCAGCTGAAAATGGTTAAGGTTTTCATGTTTTATCCTTGTCAGGAAACCATCACCACATAAACCGGCAGGGTGTGTCGTCTTTCAGTTTCTCTAATGACTCAGTGTCTTAGAAAGAGAACAGACCTGTTTACATGGGCGGTTGAGGTAGGTTTTGAATCCTGATAGTGTAACGCCCTGGCAAAGCACAGGGACTCTCAGACATTTACATGGTTTTGGGTCGAAAATAATTGTCACTCTCCAACCAAATTTTCCCGTCAAATTTGGGCCCCCTCCAAGCTGAGAGTGTCTAGTGCCGTTTTCGTAGAAATGCAGAAAGTTCAAAGCGTTTGGAGACAGATTTTTGTCTGAAACCATAGCACATGTTCTGGTTGTAGTTCTTGGGGCCAGAGAGGGTTTTGCACTGTGACATGGCGTCTTGCAACAATGACATCTCGGGCTTCTGGGCTCCATTCAGAAATACAAAGTTTCAGATCAGAAAAACGTCATTTCTGATAGGAGTAGAACAGGATATCTGATAGGCTTAGTCGCAGTTTTAAAACCCTACTCCTCTTAAATTCCCAAACGCATAAAGCTCTTGATTTGGTGTGTGCAAAGCCTCAGGCCCTGCTGACTGTAGCCTCATACTGAATTCTGACAAACTCACCTCATTAGAAACCACACCTTAATGTGGTGTTATAGAAAGTGCTGTTACAAAACCTCCATCTCGATGTCTCACACCTCCTCCTCAGGAGTGTCTGCTATGATATGATGAGCTCCTCTTTGGGAGCGTTTCTTTGGTAGGGAGTGTCTGCTATGATATGATGAGCTCCTCTTTGGGAGTGTTTCTTTGGTAGGGAGTGTCTGCTATGATATGATGAGCTCCTCTTTGGGAGCGTTTCTTTGGCAGGGTGTGGACATGGTCTCTGTGAGAATACCTGTCCAAGTGTAAACAGTAGAATCAGAAACTTAGCAACAGAAGAAACATAACTTAGTGAAGTCGTCGGAGTTGTGTATGGATGAGAGTTGTGTGTGTGGATGAGAGTTGTGTATGGATGAGAGTTGTGTGTATGGATGAGAGTTGTGTATGGATGAGAGTTGTGTGTATGGATGAGAGATGTGTGTGGATGAGAGTTGTGTGTGGATGAGAGTTGTGTGTGTGGATGAGAGTTGTGTGTGTGGATGAGAGTTGTGTGTGGATGAGAGTTGTGTGGGGATGAGAGTTGTGTGTATGGATGAGAGTTGTGTGTGTGGATGAGAGTTGAGTGTGTGGATGAGAGCTGTGTGTGGATGAGAGTTGTGTGTATGGATGAGAGATGTGTATGGATGAGAGTTGTGTGTGGATGAGAGTTGTGTATGGATGACACACACAGACTTATTAATATAAAGTTCTTATAGTTCATTTTACATCATGTTATCAGTTCCGCCTGTCATTCGTTTTAAACAAAGCTAAAAAAAAAAAAATTATCTAAAAAGTAATCAAAACCAACCCTGATATTCCACAGAATTTCTTAAAGGTGAGTCCCCAAAAGGTGAGACGGCATGTAACCAGCAGAGGGCGCACTGCCTATCCATTAGATTCACGTACGGACAGTTAAATAAATGTTTGTGAAACACACTCATTCTCTTACCTGGATAATTACATAATCCTTGTGTGTGAAACATCCCCTGTTCTCATGTTTCAAAATTAAGTGAAAAAGTAAACAGTGAAATTCTAAAAAGAAACTCTCTGTACAACGAAGCATTAGAAATCAGTCTGTACTCACAGAATAAAAATGACCTCTTTCTCCAGTTTATACTTACCCATAAGTACTGAACAAACTATCAACTCAGAGAACACAAGACAACAAATATCAAATATTGGAACACCAAAATGTTAAACTGACTAAAAAATGATGTTTCCTTGCCACTGACTGGATGATTGACATGTCAGGGAATGGGAAATGACAGCTTTTCAGATTAGTGGAAGCAGCGTTGCTTAGAAGAGGACAAAAAATGAGCTATCGGAGGATGTGGATTGAGATGTCACAGAACTCTCATCACATCAGCAGTTGAGTTGCAGCTGCAGACAACCACTGTCTCATCTTGGCAGAGGAACTGACTTTGGCTGCAGTGGTGTTGGAAAAATATTACTCTCCTTTAAGATAACCACTGTAGTAACCATGATAAACAATGTAACAATAATGTATTCATTATTATAGGGAGTGAATCAATGTAATCGTTTATATTAACAGCTATATCTATACAATCCTTTGTATTGCACGAAACATCAAGTTCTCTTTGTTCAGAAAGAAAAGGCCTGTGCGGCCCTATTGAGGACTGCATGTGAGATAAGGTCGGCGTCTCTACCAGAGTGCTGAGGTCAGTCATAATACATGGAAAGAGAACGGCACCTCTGCCAGAGTGTTGTGGTCAGTCATAATATATGGAGAAGGTGAAATATTCCTGGTTTGTGATATGTCTTGCTCCACCGCTTAGCAGGGCAGTAAATATTGGCGACGATGTATGGTAAAGGTAGAGGAAATAAACAATAATGACGTAACCTAAACCAGCGATGAGAGGGGTCTGTGAAGATGGGCTGGCAGAGGTGCCCCACATACAAAGAGACAAAGTAATGTGTATCTTTTTTTGAGAAAACGTGTATAAAGACGGGTGAGAAGGAGTCAGTCACTCCCCGGGACCTGACTCAGTTTATTGTAGAGTTCAAAAGGCCTTTTACAACAAACTGAGTCAGGTCCCGGGGAGTGACTTATTATTACTACTATTAATATCTCTAATACCCTGGGTCTGTCAGGTCCTGTCAGACAGTTTTAAACGGCTGGTGAAGCCCAAGTTTCGAGGAATGACTGTTTAACTCTGAAATAAAGAATTACAATACAAGCGTGAGGAATAGGCATGTGCACCTGTCTCTGTGTCTATAAAGGACAGAGGAGACCTGATTTTAGCAATATTTCTCAGGCGATGGAATCAAGACTGTGTGACTTACTTATGTGAAGTTCAAAGCGTAGTCTAGAGTCCAGAACATCTAGAGTCCTAAAGGCGTAGTTGATGATGAGGATGAGACGTACCAATTTAGAAACTACTATGAAAACATATGATTCATCAGTATTATGATGAAGGAAGTTTTGATCCAACACTTTATGCCACGAAGAGAGTTTTCCTCATTCACTGGTACAGGAGATCTGGGTGTCTTCAGCATAAAAATGAAGATGTCTATGCATAATGTAGCCTAATGGAAACATATCGTACATTCACAAATAGTGGCTGGGGCCTTTATTTACCTCAACTGAAGAAAGAACCTGGCCTTTATTTGAGACAGGCTATTATTAGAGACAGGCCATTATTTAATGCACTCCTATGATCTGCAAGATCATAATGCAAACAAAACGGCACAGATTGTTTTAAGTTTCTGCGCTATTGTAAAAGCTACAACGTGAGATTGTTTAGTTAAACTGATGCAATATGTACATATTGCATAAGCTCGTGTGCAATGCACAGTAGTTTAGCACACAGACCGCACAAAGCCGACGGTTCACAAGCATTCAAACGTTCGACTTTTTGCAGATCATTTAAATGGACCATTATCACCTGAATTTGGAGAGAGAACAAAGAGCACAATTATCGACAGATTAAAACCATCTGTGATTATAGCAAATGATGCAGTAGTTTGCAAAGACCAGTAATTCTATCACGAAATGAAATTGGTGATCATATACTACTGTACCTACGCCATCTAAAATCAGACATTTTTCCCTTCTGTGACGTTTTCAAAGCCCCGTTAAGATGTGCTGTTATATGAAATAACTCATAGAAATAGGAAGGAGAGAGTTTTGGCAGTGATGTCCCTGAATAATAATAACACACACAGTCCTACAGCAACCACAATCCATGTGAGTTAGAACGCTGTCTTTCTGTTAAAGCGTGAAACTAATAGCAGCAGAGTGGTGAGCATAATAACCGTATGCTGTTGATTACTGTATGTTGTTGTACTGATGTAAACAATGCTGCGGAAATAAGAACACTATCTGTCTTTCTGTTAAAGAGTGAAACTAATAGTAACAGAGCGGTGAGCATAATTACTGTATGTTGTTGTACTGATGTAAATAATGCTGTGGAAATAGGAACACTATCGATATGGTATTTCTGTTAAAGAGTGAAACTAATAGTAACAGAGTGGTGAGCATAATTACTGTATGTTGTTGTACTGAGGGAGCATAATTACTGTATGTTGTTGCACTGAGGGAACGTAATTACTGTATGTTCTTGCACTGATGTAAATAATGCTGTGGAAATATGACATTTACCACCTAAGCCTTTCTGTAACTTTTTTTTAAATAATTTTCCCGGCTATAGGTTGAGAATTTACGGTAAGTAGGAAATAGAAATGTCCCAACAGGGACTGTTAGATACAACCCAACCAGTTCAACAAAACATCAACCGAACCAATACAACATAACATCAACCCAACCAATTCAACAAAACATCAACCCAAACAGTTCAACATAACATCAACCCAACCAGTTCAACAAAACATCAACCCAGCCAGTTCAACATAACATCAACCCAAACAGCTCAACAAAACATCAACCCAACCAGTTCAACATAACATCAACCCAAACAGTTCAACATAATATCAACCCAAACAGTTCAGCATAACATCAACCCAACCAGTTCAACATAACATCAACCCAACCAATTCAACATAACATCAGCCCAACCAATTCAACATAACATCAACCCAACCAGTTCAACATAACATCAACCCAACCAGTTCAACAAAACATCAACCCAGCCAGTTCAACATAACATCAACCCAAACAGCTCAACAAAACATCAACCCAACCAGTTCAACATAACATCAACCCAGCCAGTTCAACATAACATCAACCCAACCAGTTCAACATAACATCAACCCAACCAGTTCAACATAACATCAACCCAACCAATACAACATAACATCAACCCAACCAATACAACATAACATCAACCCAACCAATTCAACAAAACATCAACCCAACCAGTTCAACAAAACATCAACCAAACCAATACAACATAACATCAACCCAACCAATTCAACATAACATCAACCCAACCAATACAACATAACATCAACCCAACCAATTCAACATAATATCAACCCAACCAGTTCAACAAAACATCAACCGAGCCAGTTCAACATAACATCAACCCAACCAGTTCAACATAACATCAGAAACACCTGTCTACAGCCCCACAGGTGAACAACTGAGAGTAAACGGACTGCTGTGTTAAAGGCTGCACTGACATCTATACTCAGTATAATATGACAGTACTCATCATGTCTTATTCATACGTCTATAGTTATTCAGTGCAGCAAGCTACACTCATTTATTATAATGTCCCATATCACAACAGTGTGTAGGACCCTGTTCTACCTTGATTACAAACATTCAGTTGCACTACACCTCTGTTGTTTGAATGCAGTGTTTGAGTGATCATATACTGTATGTAAATACTATTGTCTTACATATGTTTTTTGTATCTACTTTATGTGTATACAGTATGTGTAGATGTGTTGTATATTCTGTATGTGTATACAGTATGTGTAGATGTGTTGCATATACAGTATGCGTAGATGTGTTGTATATACTGTATGTATAGATGTGTTGTATGTACTGTATGTGTATACAGTATGTGTTGTATATTCTGTATGTGTTGTATGTGTTGTATATTCTGTATGTGTATACAGTATGTGTAGATGTGTTGTATATACAGTATGTGTAGATGTGTTGTATATACTGTATGTGTTGTATATTCTGTATGTGTATACAGTATGTGTAGATGTGTTGTATATACTGTATGTGTAGATGTGTTGTATATACTGTATGTGTTGTATGTGTTGTATATTCTGTATGTGTATACAGTATGCGTAGATGTGTTGTATATACAGTTTGTGTAGATGTGTTGTATATACTGTATGTGTTGTATGTGTTGTATATTCTGTATGTGTATACAGTATGTGTAGATGTGTTGTATGTACTGTATGTGTATACAGTATGTGTTGTATATACTGTATGTGTATACAGTATGTGTTGTATATACTGTATGTGTATACTGTATGTGTTGTATATACTGTATGTGTATACAGTATGTGTTGTATATACTGTATGTGTATACAGTATGTGTTGTATATACTGTATGTGTATACAGTATGTGTTGTATATACTGTATGTGTATACTGTATGTGTTGTATATACTGTATGTGTATACAGTATGTGTTGTATATACTGTATGTGTATACAGTATGTGTTGTATATACTGTATGTGTATACAGTATGTGTTGTATATACTGTATGTGTATACTGTATGTGTTGTATATACTGTGTGTGTATACTGTATGTGTTGTATATACTGTATGTATATACTGTATGTATATACAGTATGTGTAGATGTGTTGTATATACTGTATGTGTTGTATATTCTGTATGTGTATACAGTATGTGTAGATGTGTTGTATATTCTGTATGTGTAGATGTGTTGTATACACAGTATGTGTAGATGTGTTGTATATACTGTATGTGTTGTATATTCTGTATGTGTTGTATATACTGTATGTGTATACAGTATGTGCAGATGTGTTGTATGTACTGTATGTGTATACAGTATGTGTTGTATATACTGTATGTGTATACAGTATGTGTTGTATATACTGTATGTGTATACTGTATGTGTTGTATATACTGTATGTATATACAGTATGTGTAGATGTGTTGTATATACTGTATGTGTTGTATATTCTGCATGTGTTGTATATACTGTATGTGTATACAGTATGTGTAGATGTGTTGTATGTACTGTATGTGTATACAGTATGTGTTGTATATACTGTATGTGTATACTGTATGTGTTGTATATACTGTATGTGTATACAGTATGTGTAGATGTGTTGTATGTATGTGACTATATAACTAAAACAGACATTACTTCTGTGGAAACGGATTTAGAGGATAGTTCAGGAGATATTTCCAGATTACAGGCTGGTGAGGGATTTACCCCATCAATGATGGCGTTAAAAAGCACTTTAGAGGCCAGGATGTTTTCGGACATGATGATCTAAACATCATGCTCTGGCATCTTTACAGTCATAACTGAATTTAAAGTAAGATACCAAGATCTTTCAAAATCTTGTTGTGGACTTGCAGCTTTAGAGGTTTTCCAAAACTGAAGTCACTTACAATTTAAGTCAACAGTCAACCGAAATATTCCTTGGACATCTGACTGAAAACCAGAAGGCACCAGACGAAGAAATCCAAAAGCCACGCGGCAGTTCACTGAGCCTTAATCAGCACGATGCAGAACTAATGTGACTTTTGATGCTTCAGACTCTAGGGTTAGAGTTAAACAACCTCCAGATCCAACAACATTAAATGAACACTTCTCCATTCAGTTTACTCCCTTTATTTTGTATTAGTTCATGAATCTAACATAGTATAAATCATAATCTTTAAAGCACATAGAAAGGTCAACATTTTAGTCATACATGTAAGAAAAATGTGTGTACAAAAGACCAACAAGAAGGCAGAGGAGGAGACATCTTGGTGTTGCATAGTGAAAATATAATTTCTCTGTCCAATAACCATAAAACCCACAACTTTAATTTGGGACATAAGAACTCAGGAAATCAGGAATTTTGGTTTGTCCAAAACCACACTGAATCACCAGGAATTACTCTTCTATGTACACGGCCATAAACGCCAAGAGCAGCCTCAACCCAAAAAGAAAAAGGAAATTAGTGACAATATATGATGTATTGTCTGTATGTAATTAGGCATACTGAAAATCACTCTTTTCTGTCCATATTTAAAGGGAAAACCAGCTCCTCACTGCACTAAAAAAGGACATGCAGATCACAGCAAATCTCAGAATCTTCACTGAGTCCATTAATCTGCCCTGACCGCGTCCAATTTTAAACGAAATCTGCACAGTGTCGTGGAAAATAAGTGCACTTTGGAAACATTCTTATTACTGTGCAATATAAAAATAAGAAATTAAAAATACAATGCCCTGACCCATGTAGAGCAGAGCTGAATGATAAAAGATTTGGATGAAATACAATGCTCTGTCTCTGAGTTGGTTTTGCATGTTGCGGTGCCATTAGAGCAGCCTCTCTGGGCTGATCATGAATGGATGAGATAAGAAAGCTGTATGAAGACTTGGAAAAGAAATGACATTTGGTTTGTGCCACACTTCACTAAGAGAAATAAAAGCTGTGAAATTTAATGGCCTATTCATGTGTCCTGGTTCCCTATTCAATCAAAATTATCGTCTCCATAGAGTAAGCAAGTCACTACAGGTCCTGGCGCCGTTACAAGCCGGTCCTCAGAACCAGTTCTCAGCCCAGTCACAGGGCGGCCCGCACGGTCTAGGCAGACGTGTAGATGTATTTGGTCTTCGCCAGGCCGGTCAGCTCATCCTCGTAGCGTGGCAGACAACAGAAGAGGATTCCACAGCCAATCATGAGGATGGTGGCACCCCAGCCAAAGCCATAGGCCCATGTGTAGTCATAGTGACCCTCGAAGATCAGCTCGTTAAACTTGACGGGGTAGATAATGAGGGCGATGATCTGGAGAATCACTGGAGGAGCAGAAACAGGACAGTCAGTTAGGAGTCACAGTCAGTTAGGAGTCAGCGCATGAGTCAAAGCCTTATAAAAATCTTATTTATCATAACTGTTCCTATTACAATTTGACAAGGCCAGAGCAAAATCTCAATGAATTTATCGTTAGAAAAAAAGAAATCATGATTTACAGCTGAAGAGTGATGTATTTCAAGAAATGTCCAGCCCCCCTTCTGTGGCAGACAGACTTTAGTGGAACAGTAACAGTGCAGAGTGAAAGCCCAGCCCCACACAAGCATGTGTAAAAGTTCACAGTTATGTGACTCTGGCTTCCAGCAGAAGAGCACAGAGTTCAGCTGAGACAGAGTTTAGGTGATGGCATTAAAACACACAGGTAGTTTAAATAGTGGTATTAAAACACACAGACGGTTTAGGTGTTGGTATTAATATCACCTGTGACATGTTATGATCTAGTACACGACTAGATGATAAAGGACTGTGATAAATTTAACATCATGGAGTCTGTGTTGTGTCATCCTGTTAATCAGTGTCAAAACAGACACATGCTCCTACACACAGTTCTTTATCCCAGAGGACCTGATGATTCATGCTCTCTGGGCAGGGCTTCATCTCCTCCGCCACCCTGGTCTCAAACGATTAAAACACACCAGATTACACCTCGATCTACATAACCACCTCCGCCGAAAACTGGAGAGAGACGCTGAATCGGCGTTCAGGCTCTCTGTTTCAGACCAGAAGTCTTACATTTGCTTCTGGGACAGCAGTTTTAGGGACAGATTTCAAAGCAAATCACCACAGTGCCTGTGGTTTAGGCCAGGCCAGGTAAGATTCACATTTCAGACAGACCCCCTGATGCAGGAGTTAGAGGTTTTCTGGTCCTGGCTGGGTGTCGGCCTGCTCTAAGTGCCCAGGCATGTCTAGAGGTTGGGTTAATGGGAAGGAAGGGAGAGGGAGGGATGACTCAGTCAACAGGCATTTCCCTGCTGCCACGGTAACAGCATGACTCAATACAAACAACCCTCACACGCTTCGCCTCAGGCTGTGGCTAACATGAGCTGATCAATTGTAACAGTGGTATTTGTTCATAGTTGCAAAAAAATAGTAACTTACCAAAAGATTATCTAATATTATTAAAGCACTTAAGCACATGCAACATTAGGCATAATGAATGACTCAACATATAAATTCATTTAATAGGGTTTGATGTATTAAATCATTTTATGCTTTTAATAAAGTGGGATCAGTCAAATATGAGCATCTGACACACATTCAGTGTCTGCCATTCAGAAAATGACACAGTCTGTGTGTGTGTGTCAGACACTTTTAACCGCCTGACAGACGTCACACACCCTCGACAATGCTGCACTCCACCCCTGTCCCTCTGCATTGGAAAAGCTCTTACCAGCCAGGATGAGTAGGCCTCCGATAAAAGGCAACAGGGGGATGTTCAGACTGCAGCAGAGAGCCACGCAGGAGATGATGAAGGCTATGATGAGGATGATGAGGCCGATGATCATGAGAGCAGCCACTGCCTGGGCCCAAGCTGCAGAGAGACACAGACAGAAACGTGAGAAACCTGAGTGTGGGTGTGCACACGGTGTCTGCCTCCTAAAACAAAAGGCAGGAAATAATGCAGTTTTCTGTAGGTCTGGGTTTTTGTTTTTTTTTCGTCGCTAGTACTGCTTGTTTGTTTTTAAATTGGACTCAAGTTTTGGAGACCGCTGGGCTGTGGACTTGAGTAACATTAAAAATTTTAAAAACACTTCCAATATTACCTTTCTGTGTTATACAATATTTTACCTTTCTGAGATGTATATTTTTTTTTACCAAGCAATGGTTGTAAACAAACAAATCCAGTCTTGGATTGACATTGCTTGTCAAACATTAGTTCATGTTGAACAATGTTTCTCTTTTCCCACACAAGACCACAAGACCACCTCCCCCCCTCTCCCCTGAGCCTCCTTGTGACCCCGCCCCCTCCACCGACACAGCACGCTGCTGGCCTCCATCACCTCCGCCTGGCCTCAGTCCGTCCCACTGAGGAGGAGGTGAGGGACCTGGTGGAGTAACCAGATGGCTGCTCACAGTAATAACTGTCACCTGCATATTCTATGTCCATGACATATTTCTGACATAAGACAAGCTTCACTGTCCAAGTATACACATTGGTTACACTGTGTTGTCTGAAACAAGCTGTAGATTTGCTTGGTTTTTAAACTGGACCCTAAAGTTCGTTTGTAATATAATCCACTGAATCAAACAGTGCTTTCTGAATGCAAGAAAAGAATTCTATGAACATTAGAACTCTGCTGGGACGATATACAGTCATAATAGTGTGTGAAGTATTTCTCATCAATGTTCCACAAAGAGAACACACTCTGAAAACTTCACCTCGCCTACTAACACAAAATGGCAGACAACACCCTGGCCTGGGGCAGAAGTCAGTCGATCACTCATCTGTGAGAGGGAGAAAAAACCTGCCAGTCAGACGGGTTCCTCTTGCGTTTACGCCTACATTTATCTTTTGAAGTTCCAGATGAGGCGAATCAGAAGACTGAGAAACCCCCTGCCCCTCAACAAAAACACACAATGTCTCAGTCAAACTGATTTCTATAGGATGGGTAGCTGTTTACACTATATAAAAACAGCACCTGCAATTTACAAATACTCCCAGTTTTCTGTAGCATGGCTGTTGAAAATCTTATTAATGAAGTGCAACCTCTAAGTTACCGGAGATGTGCTCAGTTTGACAGCTGAAACACAGGAGAAGGATTCATTCTCGCTCAGGGAGTGGCAGATCCACACCTTGATGAAGTCACATGAAGTTCCAGGTGTGTCTCTGCTGCATTCACAACATGTGCAATAGAGCCATGTCTGATCTTTTTATTGTGCGATCTAACCATCAGGACTAATAAAGTTATACAGCACAGTTACATAACTACATCACAGTTATAAGCAGTTCAAACTTATTAGTCTTTAAAGGCTTTCTAGACTAGGGGTCGGGCATCCATCTGGGTGTAAATTTCTATTTTGTCCTGAGCATTTTAAAGACGTTGAATGAAAAAGAATGTATCTCACGGCTACACAACTAATACTGACCAACTCTTCCTCTGATATTAATGTTAATTAGTGATTATTGCATGGATAAGTTAACGCTAATAGTAATAATACTGCTACTAATCTGATCATAAATCCTTAATTCTATATGGGAACGAATTAAGTCAACGTGTTATTGCTTGAGATTCATTCATTACACATACAACATCTTACTTTATATCCTTGTTTTTGAAATTAGGCTATCACATAATTAAGGTAGTCAAAATAAGGGCTACATCATGTCAAATATTGAACTACACGGTTAAACACACTGACTAAGGTCGATGAAGTGATGTAGCTTGCATGAGGCACATGGTTAAAGAGGACCAGTTATCCTAACCAGACCAGTTATCGTGTAGATCTATATGTCAAAATGGTCAGTCTGTACCCTCCTGTATCGGTGTGGGAATCACCACTGTGCGACGACAAGTCAAACCGTGCACAACAACATTATCGGCACACCAAAGTATGATAACATAAAAGTATATAAATGAATATTGTGAACTAAAACTAATGCTTTTACAGAGCTCTGCAAGTCCCCGAGGCAATCTAAAGAGTTTAAATGCGACTCCACAAAACTGCTCCTTACTTACTAAACTCTTATTAAATATTCATAAGCGAACATGAGGAGATAAAACTATTTAGAGGAAAAAGTGGGAAAAAGGCGTGTATTTCTGTTTTTGTTCTCCTCAATTCCACAAATTGTTTTTTATTTGTTTTAATCTGTTAATCCATGTTTACTGTGTTGTAAACCAATGTGTTGTTTACCTCATACAGAACTTTAGCCTACACGGTACAGCGTTAAAGAACGTTGCCTTTTAAATGTTTCCAGGAGGCCGTGCCTGAAGGTGGTCACATTCCCTTCAATTGTCTATACCTTTCCTTTGAGTAGGCTAATTTAGGCCCGTACTCACGCACTCAGATGACAAAATTAGCTCGCCGTCTGAAACTCGTTGGGAAATAAGAATCATATTTGAGGTAGGCTATTTACCCTTTCAAAGCACCTGCAGCTCTTGATCCGATCTAATAAAAGACGCCACTTCAAGTTTTAGCTCGAACAGTTAGCTTTGTCGCTCACAGCTGGAGCGCAAATATGAAACTATAGGCACGGAAAGGTCACTCTGGTTGATACTTTTCAAGTCACCTTGAACTTTGACATTAATTTAATATAGATATCACACATTTCATCGTCGTAACGGAAATGGTGGTTGTTATACTCACAGTATTCCATTAGAGATTTGCAATTCCAGTCGTTATTTCGGCCTCGGCAGTGCTCCCACATATTTGCGTAATGGCTTTTGGCGTCCTCGTCTTCCACCCATCCACGCTGTGCGGCTATAGCAATAATATCAAATATGATCGCGAAAAGCAGCAAAAGCGGCAAGATCCACCTGCACCTGGGGTACGCAATCCCGCAACGAAACATGGTCAGTGCTGAACTGTAACTGCCTGTTCTAGCCGAAGTTCACACAGCGTTTGACTAGCGTCGCAGCGAGCCGCGGTCTCATAACTATGCAAGTGCTCCACCCAACCCTGTAACCTGATCCGTACAAAAAAAAAAAACCCGTTTGAAGACCTGCAGGCTCGGGCTGTTTTCAGGGACAGACACACCCTTACATGCCCATTCCATAATACGTTCTTTGTCACCCACTAGAGTCCACGATACCGTGGTAACGACCTGCTGTAAATCGTAAGTGAAGGTGTTAGTGTAGATGCGATGAGACAAAAAAGTTAGAAAGTGTTTGTGTGTGTGTGTGTGTGTGTGTGTAGCTCACTGTGTGTGTATATGCGTGTGAAACTCACAGGTGACAGAATAGAGCATATTGCTGAGTGTTTAATCCCATATAAACGCGCCTGTGCTGGTATCATACAATCTCTCGTTTCGTTAAGAGCTCAGACGTTATTATTAAAGTAATAGCGACGAAAACCTTCCACATAATCCTCGGTGGTTTTATTGGATTGTCTCAGAAACTGTTCATACAATTTGATAGTTTTATACTATTATAAAATATAACATATATAGTTTTTCCTCTGAGGGGAAATACAAACGCACATTCCTCATTCTACACTTAATTTGCACATTTTTTAGAGCTTTATTGTAAATTCTACTGTATTCTATTTTTTTTATTATTTATTTATCTAGCGGTTTAGTAGTTTTTGGGTATTTCAAATAGTGTTTCCTTTTTACCTACCTCACGGTGTGGTTTTGGTGTGCATTATGTGTGTTTTGGTGTAAGTTATGTGTGTTTTTGTGATTTATGTGAATTGCTGCTGTAACACTGCAATTTCCCCCTGGGGATCAATAAAGTAATCTATCTATCTGTCTGTCTATCTATCTATCTATCTATCTATCTGTCTATCTATCTGTCTATCTGTCTATCTATCTATCTATCTATCTATCTATCTATCTGTCTATCTATCTGTCTATCTGTCTATCTATCTATCTGTCTATCTATCTATCTATCTATCTATCTATCTATCTATCTATCTATCTATCTGTCTATCTATCTATCTATCTATCTATCTATCTATCTATCTATCTATCTGTCTATCTATCTATCTATCTATCTATCTATCTATCTATCTGTCTGTCTATCTATCCATACACAAACTCAACATCATGGTACTTATTTCACGTCAAAATATAAAAATAATACTATGAATGAACACTAATAATCAATGTAGAAATATAAATGATATAAAATGTAAATGTATTTGCCAGATGAATTTTCTGTAAAGCCAATGAAATGATGATTGAGGCTAACCCTGAGATTACCCCAGACTAACCCTGGGATTACCAACACTCTTGTGCATGGGTGTGTGATTGAATCACACGTGCCAAAAAAAACAAACTATAGAGGTGCCATATTACACTCAGCTATGATTCACTGTATGCAAAGTTCTCAGTAATACCACAACAGGTATTTTAATGGCTGTTTTGTATCAGATACTCTGACATTCAAATTTCGATCAGTGTAATTCTCTGTATTAGTGTAATTATCATTCCCAGACCACTGCTCTGGTGTATGATAGAAAGGTGGCTTTATTCGCTGATATTCTCCATGCCAACACATGTTCAATAATGTCTCATGAAATGCGCAGACTTAAAGGAGTTCCTTTAAATGTTGACTTCCATAATTAATGTTCTCAGCCATTCTCTATTCTCTATCTGTCCCTCAGTGTATGTCATGATTCCCTTTTCTCCGTTGTTTGATAACTGTTTTCATGCTTACTTCACCAGTAACGTTTTCGTGCATTTTCTCTATCTTGCTGTGTTGTATTCTTTAATCTTTTCAGATTCTGTGTTTTGTTGTTTATTAGTGACTCCCAGAAGAGACAAGTCAGCACATGAGGCCCAGCCCAGGGTGACTCCACAGAGCCTCACACATCACAGGCGTGTTTAGGCCTGATTCCTCAGAGGTGGAAGCACACACTTCATTGTTGTAAATGCTAGTTCATTTCGCTAAGACAGCCACAGCACTGTCACATGTTCCTTTGGAGTCACATGTTCAGAGGACATTACAGATGTTGGCAGAACTATGGATTGTACATCTAACACTGGCAGTTAACTTCCTCTCTCAATTCGTACATACACCGAGAGCCCAGTTTAGTAGAGATACCAGTCGATTACAGGGTTGCTCCCCATTCACTCCCCTGAATGCTTCAGGCCTGAATGCTTCAGGGGATTGTTCTACAAGGTGCTGAACGTATTCCACAGGGATATGTCTGCTCCATCAGCTCCCAAAGATGCTTGACTGGGTTGAGGTCTGGGCCACCCAGGCAAAGTGAAGTTGCCATCACGTTCCCGAAACTGTTGTGAGACCATATATACTCTATAGTCTGATACTTTATTCTACTGCATTTATCTATGTAGACAAAAGGGAAACTAGAGTTTGACAGGATGGGGAAAGAGGCAAACAATTACCATGACAATTTGGTCTGAGCACTTTGATAATGATAATTACTTCTTGCAAACATAAGTTTGTATAAAAAATAGGAATGCCAAATAAAATGGAAAAACAAACTGATTGTGTTTATTTTCAATCAATAAAATATGACTTCAATATGACTTTTTCAGGAACCCTTACAAATGACCTGTCGTTCATTCATTCACTCTAAGCTGCTTATCCAAATTAGGGTCACAGCATTCATCGAGTGAAAGGCGGGGAAACACCCTGGACAGGTCGCCAGTCCATCACAGGGCAGATACACAGGACGGGTTACCAGTTCATCGCAGGGCAGATACACAGACTAACACACGACTAGGGGCAAATTAGTGTCTCCAATTCACTTGACTTACATGTCTTTGGACTGTGGGAGGAAACTGGACCTCCCAGAGGAAACCCACGCAGACACGCAGTAGAACATGCAAACTCCACACAGAACGGACCCTGGCTGTCTGGCCGGGAATCAAACCCAGGACCTTCTTGCTGTGAGGTAAGCCACCCACTTGCCAATCCACTGTGCTACCGTGCGTCACTCAGCGTTACTGATGGTAAAACCAAAGTGGATCAAATTACAGGTGTTTCACAAAAATGTGTATGATCATTAAAATTTCAGTCATCTCCACACCGTTCCTCTGACACCGGATCAGACCGTCCCAAACAGTTTACACCATATCCCGACTCTGACTTCCCCATGAACAGGATTCAGGATTTGTCAGAACGGTTGGTGTTTGCTCTCTACTCAGTTGTAAAGAAGTGGTGTTTTCATGTCCACTGGAGCCGCCTGCCTTCTTGTTTTTCGCTGACGTGAGCAGAACCTACTGTTATGATTCATCTGTTGGACAACAACCAACAAATTGTGCAACTTGCTTGATTCTTGTCAGCTTTCTTATGACCTCTGTCATCAACCTACTATTTTGTGTCATTCTAGGTAAACTTAGATACCACAGGACATGAGAAACCCAGAAGACCTGTCACCTTTGAAATCTTGGACTCAGCTCTTGTGGGCCATTCTCAACATTCAACAATAACTGGCTTCCTGAATGCTTGTCTGAGTGCCTAAGAAAACAAATCACAGCCATGGTACTAACGGCATTTGGGGGGATCCAGTTTTGCAAAGAATGGCATGTAACTAATGACCTGCCCATGAGATGTAGCCCGTTTCAATCTTCTATGAGTCCCTTTCACTCTTTCATGAACTAAGCATCGGACACTGATGCACTGTTTATGTTTTGAGCACACATGCTTATTAAAGTTCTCAAGCGGTTACATCCCGCGACCGTAATTAGGATAAGCGGCTTAGAAAATGAATGAATGAATGAATGAAAGTGGTTACACTAACAGACATAAGAAATGCTTGATAATGTGCTCGGGTACAGTTGCAGAATAGCTCAATTTTACCTACTCTGAACACACAGATTCATCCAGGACACGACAGAGAGTGCAACTGCAATCAAAAATGGGCACATATCCAACCATACATTTTCCTTTTACAGAATATATTTTTCTTCTGCGATTCCAGTTTAACTGAATGGTCAAATGGTAGCGAGCGTCTGCTGGTCCGTAATGAACATCTGCTTATTTGTGCCAGCTCACACACAGTCCCGATCATGGATATGGCTTTCGAAGAGACCGTACTGTCTATACCGCAAGAACAGGGCAAGCGATTGGAAACAGCCGAGCGTTGCCTCCACCACAGCACCGGATAATTCCTGTCGCGCGCTCTACGAGGTAAAACCTGCGACAGGATGGCAACAGGCAGGCCGAAACGTTCTCTGTCGGTGCGAAGCAATATACTAAATGGATTTGCAGATGAACAACTTGATTAGGACAAGAGATGTGTCCGTCAGTTCCAAGTTGCTGAGCTCTTTAAGTGTCAAAACAGAACAAAAACGTCAAGCCTCTCATGACAACACATGCCTGTTCTAAATCTAAATTTGGGTTTCTTGTGTAGCCATGGCAATTCTAGAATCACATCCGTTCCATGGATTACGGCAAATCCAGAGCCGCAGTTTCAGTTCTATCCGCTTTTCCTTATCGAATTAAAGGAAGTGGGCCGCGCGTGTGGGGAGGCAATTCCTGTTAATTCTAATGCAAATACGGATATTTGATTACAGCAGTTTTCTCAGCGAATACTTTTGTTTTCATTAAAACAGGGATGCAGTTAGATTTATATTAAAATGGCAGGTCATTTGTAAACAAACGCCACATTTTCACTTAGGCTACGGAATTGACGTATGGTCTGACATCACCGTCTTGGGAGTGAATCATCCTTACGATAGGGATGCTGTTTGATTAGGCGATTGATCACATATATTTCTACGTATTCCATTACAAACATAATTGTCACGCTATGGAGGAAATACTGCGAAAGCTTCAGAGGGAGGCGTCTGGAGGTAAATACAGACCAATTCGAGATGCCTGTGTTTTGGCCTATGGTAAGTGCTTTGCATTTTACACCTGTCACTGCGCCTGTCTAGTCAGGGTTTATTATAAAGACGAAACATCCTCACCTAAATAGTCCACAACGTGTGACAAGATCTACAAACTTCATTGTTAAGTGTGTTAATGCAAACCGAGAGGGCAACATTCTAACAGTTCTATGTAGTTACGTGTCTCACTATAAGAATGACAGTCTTGTAAACTGCAACTACTTTGCTACAGATACTCTAGTCTGCATTTCTAGCAGCACGAGAAACAGTAATTGACATCCCTTTCAGGTTATTTCGTATTTTCACATGCTTATAGTTGTGTGGTATTTTACAGATTATAGTTTCCTTAATCTCATCTGTGTTTAGAGTCTGAGAGAATAACTTTCTGAATGTTTCTCTAATTTTATTGTTTAGATAGACTGCTTGTAAGGAAATAACAGGAGGGAGCTTGCAAAACGGTGTTTTTCGCAGTAGATGTATTAATAAGATTACGTCTCAGTGCAGCGCTCTGCATAAGGACCACCGTCTGGTCTCTGTAGACCTGCTGCAGTCTATCACATTTCTAATTTTCTGTCTGTGAAATACGACATGTTCTAATGTAATGAACAACTTTACTGTTAATTTGACTTTGTTTGAATTTGACTGTTTTAGTATACTTTTAATTTTCTCCACTTAGTGCCGTACAACAGCGAATCAAATGAATAGGGTAGCTTTCCACGCCGAGAATGAATGAATAACTTCATCACAGTTAGTGCCAGTGACTATAGTGAACGCCAGATACTCTTACAAAGTTGACCACAGGCAAAGTTTACATTGCAGTTAAAGAGGGCAGTTTCCCTCTGTGGTGTTCATTTCAGGAAGAATTTATGAAAGAATTCATGAAAGCTAAAGCTAAATTATAATATTTTAATTATTAAACATAATGATTATATTATATATACTCCCCTGAACAAGTGGCTTTAGGAAACAGCAGTAAAGTCAATCAGAATTGAGAACATTGTGAAATGTAATGGTTTACGGTCAGTAGCTGAATTATTGATACATGACTGTGTAGTGTGTATGAAATGCAATGATGCACTGCACTGTTTATAAGGATAGTGAATCTACTACAGATTTGAGCTGTTTGGCAGTCCAGTCCCAGGGTCCTCTCTTGGTGAACTGATTATAACACTGTGGATATTTTAACTATGATAACAGTGTTCATACCTGTGCTATGAGGGTGGCATGCTTCTTACTTATTTTCAGTACTAGCATCCTTTTTGTGTTTTATTGTATAGAAACCTTTGAAACAGAGAGTGGCTCTGTCAAGATTTCTCCATCTAAACTCAGGTAAGTGATTAATTAACAACAACAACAACAAAAGTAACAATAATTGGAAACGTTTCGTAAATCCAAACTGTTGCATAATAATTTCTGAAGGATCTGCTCACCCACAGTGACACCTGTTACTTTAGAGACCTGCCAGTGATGTTTTGGCGTCGTAGGTTCTGCTTGTTTGTGATCTAAGGGCTATAAATGCTTCAGAGTGTTCCTGATCAGTTAGAGTGAAGATGTGTGTGTGTGTGTGTGTGTGTGTGTGTGTGGGGGGGGGGGGGGGGGTCAGATGAGGACGGTCGTTATGAAACAGGGGACTGTTCTTTGTCATTTCTTTTTGAGGGTCAGTTTGTTGGACTTTGAAAGGGCTCTGAGTGAATGAATGAAAAGGACAGTCTGGTCCTTACAGCTGCAGAGTTTCCTCTGTGTCTGACTGAGTCCTCCTCTCCTGTCTTAGACTCTGAGGAGTCATGTGCAGAGTCGTGTGCAGAAACAGAGCTTATTTTAGGTTTATTAAGATTTAGTGTAGAGTCCCTTACACAGGTATAAGTTTAAGTTTCAAGTTTAAGTTTATTTAAAGCCCAATATCACTGTTGACAGTCTCAAAGGGCTTTACATGCCCACAGGATTACAACAAACAGAGCAAGGTGGCACCCCCTGACTTGATCCTCATAGCGGGTAAGAAAAAACTCCTCAAAAACCTCAGATGCTAGGGAAAAATAGGAGAAACCTTGAGAAGGACCACAGAGAGAGGAGACCCATTCTAGGCCAGCCAGGCGTGCAGTAGGTGCCAACCCAGTTGGCAAATTACAAACAACACAGTGATAATGAACATGAAAACACAACTAGTAGGCAGTATGAAGAATGAGAAGACAGCATGGGGCTCAGCTGGGGTGGACGACACAGCCACAGCAGCGCAGGAAGCCACGAAGCCGCAGCAGCCATCGGGATGACGATGAAGAGAGAGATGACAGGGAGGGAGGGGGGGCACACTGTATATGTGTATAATGTGGTTTATATGTATGTATATATGTGTATATGTATATGTGATACTTTAACAGATCAGATTATCCATGGCAAAATAGCAGGTGTCCAAGCACAACAGTAACTTTAAATTGGTGACTTCAAATGATAGCAGAGAAATTTGGATGACTCAAGATAACTGTGTAATGACACACAAGACTTTTTAAAAATAATTACTCAAGAATATTCAAGTCTCTGGCTCTGTTTGTTTTTAAGTGCTAGACTATGGTATGTAATGGCCGGTTTACCTCTGAGGCGTCAGGTCTCTGTGGAGTCAGGTCTCTGTGGAGTCAGGTCTCTGAAGAGTCAGGTCTCTGTGGAGTCAGTTCTCTGAAAAGACAGGTATCTGTGGAGTCAGGTCTCTGTGGAGTCAGGTCTCTGAGGAGTCAGGTCTCTGAAGAGTCAGGTCTCTGTGGAGTCAGGTCTCTGTGGAGTCAGGTCTCTGAGGAGTCAGGTATCTGAGGAGTCAGGTCTCTGTGGAGTCGGGTCTCTGAGGAGTTGGGTCTCTGAGGAGTCAGGTCTCTGTGGAGTCAGGTCTCTGTGGAGTCAGGTATCTGTGGAGTCCTAGAAAAAGCTAATCTTGGCAGGGAGTATGTTCTAGCTGTGTGTGGTGTGTATGGAGTGTATGGAGTGTATGGAGTGTTTGTGTGTATGGAGTGTATGGAGTGTTTGTGTGTATGGAGTGTGTGGAGTGTTTGTGTGTATGAAGTGTACGGAGTGTTTGTGTGTATGGAGTGTATGGAGTGTTTGTGTGTATGGAGTGTGTGGAGTGTTTGTGTGTATGGAGTGTATGGAGTGTTTGTGTGTATGGAGTGTGTGGAGTGTTTGTGTGTATGGAGTGTATGTGTGTATGGAGTGTGTGGAGTGTTTGTGTGTATGGAGTGTATGGAGTGTTTGTGTGTATGGAGTGTATGGAGTGTTTGTGTGTATGGAGTGTATGTGTGTATGGAGTGTGTGGAGTGTATGGAGTGTTTGTGTGTATGGAGTGTGTGGAGTGTGTGGAGTGTGTGGAGTGTATGAAGTGTGTGGAGTGTGTGGAGTGTATGAAGTGTATGGAGTGTATGGAGTGTTTGTGTGTGGGCTCTGAGCTGACACTCAGAGAAACAGAGAAAATGCTGTTACGCATGTGGTGGATTCCTCCGCTGTTCATCAGACCAAAATTCCTTAAAAACACAGGGTGTCTGTTTTTGGACATTGTCTCACCGGACTGCTAAACATCTTTGCCAGTATGCTTTTGTTTTGATCTATGATTATTTTCTGTTAGCTCAGTAATGGAAACCACACCAGCTGATCAGGGATCAGTGACAGGTGTGAACGTGTTAAATCTTTTTTCTTTTTTTTTTAACCTTTTGAGTGGCATAAGCTGGTTTGTGATCTATTTTTTGACGTGCTGACAGTAAGAATTTTGTCTTTGTAGGGAGAGATGCCTGTTCCCTCTTCAACTTGCTCTGGAGTCCAAAAACATCAAACTGGCCCAGATGGCACTCACAGGAATGCAGGTACGACAGTCAGCTCATTAGACCACAAACTGTCCAAAGGCCTCATTCACGGAGCCAGACTGCTTGTGTTACATTAAGGGCTGTTATTTGAGGACCAATCTGCTTGTGTTACATTAAGGGCTGTTATTTGAGGACCAATCTGCCTGTGTTACATTAAGGGCTGTTATTTGAGGACCAATCTGCTTGTGTTACATTAAGGGCTGTTATTTGAGGACCAATCTGCCTGTGTTACATTAAGGGCTGTTATTTGAGGACCAATCTGCTTGTGTTACATTAAGGGCTGTTATTTGAGGACCAATCTGCCTGTGTTACATTAAGGGCTGTTATTTGAGGACCAATCTGCTTGTGTTACATTAAGGGCTGTTATTTGAGGACCAATCTGCCTGTGTTACATTAAGGGCTGTTATTTGAGGACCAATCTGCCTGTGTTACATTAAGGGCTGTTATTTGAGGACCAATCTGCTTGTGTTACATTAAAGGCTGTTATTGAAGAGAGAAACTGGCAGAGCGTGAGGCCTGTCTGGGGGGTCTCAGGTTCACTGACACAATGCTATGCTGATGTATTAACACAGGAATCTGCCCACAATCAACAGGGTGAGCTGGCCCTCTGTTACTCCTCTTCAGTTCTCCAGTGTTTGAGATGTTTAAGACATTAAGACGAGAACATTCCCATTGCTTTGCACTGGCAGATTATTTTAAATTTCAGCATCAGATCACATAGACCCTCTGTTACACACACTCTTACAAGGCTGTTCACTCTGTTACATGCACTCTTACACAGGCCCTCCACTCTGTTACATAAACACATAAATAGACTTTCCACTCTGTTACACAAACTCTTACAAGGCTGTTTACTCTGTTACTCAGATTCTTACACAGGCCTTCCACTCTGTTACATGCACTCTTACACAGGCCCTCCACTCTGTTACATAAACACATAAATAGACTTTCCACTCTGTTACACAAACTCTTACAAGGCTGTTTACTCTGTTACTCAGATTCTTACACAGGCCTTCCACTCTGTTACATAGACTCTTATGCAGGCCTTCCACTCTGTTACAGTGACTCTTACACAGGTCTTCCACTCTGTTACATAGACTCTTACACAGGCCTTCCACTCTGTTACAGTGACTCTTACACAGGCCCTCCACTCTTTTACAGTGACTCTTGCACAGGCCCTCCACTCTGTTACAGTGACTCTTACACAGGACCTCCACTCTGTTACAGTGACTCTTACACAGGCCTTCCTCTCTGTTACATAGACTCTTACACTGGCCCTCCACTCTGTTACAGTGACTCTTACACGGGCCCTCCACTCTGTTACAGTGACTCTTACACAGGCCTTCCTCTCTGTTACATAGACTCTTACACAGGCCTTCCACTCTTTTACAGTGACTCTTACACGGGCCCTCCACTCTGTTACAGTGACTCTTACACAGGCCCTCCACTCTGTTACAGTGACTCTTACACAGGCCTTCCACTCTGTTACAGTGACTCTTACACAGGCCCTCCACTCTGTTACAGTGACTCTTACACAGGCCCTCCACTCTGTTACAGTGACTCTTACACAGGCCTTCCTCTCTGTTACATAGACTCTTACACAGGCCTTCCACTCTTTTACAGTGACTCTTACACAGGCCCTCCACTCTGTTACAGTGACTCTTACACAGGCCCTCCACTCTGTTACAGTGACTCTTACACGGGCCCTCCACTCTTTTACAGTGACTCTTGAAGAAGACACTGACCAAGAAGTGAACAGAAGATTCAGAAGTTTTATAGGTTTTGAAGCAGTGGGAACAATACACTGTATAAACTGGGTCAAACCAATCAGGGGCGAACAAATGATGTCATTGAAAATAATGATGGACTGACTGCAAGGATGAGTGAAAGAATCACTGAACCAGAGAGAGAGAGAGAGAGAGAGTATAGGACAATGTTGGGGGACTGAAGAGAATATGTTTTAAGTTGGTTTAACTGGATGAAAAAAGAAGACTTGATGTCAGAATGTGTGCATGACTATGACAGATTTAATGAGACGTGAGGTGGATGAATGGAGTGAAATAAAGTCAGAAAAAGAAAGTGATGGTGGAGACAGACTGGTGGGATTGAACAGACATGGAAACTGAGCAGTAATCTGGTAAATCAACAGGGGAGCATTAGTAAAGGGGTCTGACACACATGAGAGATTTACTGAAAAACATATTGGAGTGCAGAAGTGGGTGGTTTTTAGGTTTGCAGTTCATTTGATCTGTTACTGTGGTTTGGCTTAGAGAGGACACAGCTACAGACCTCCTAAGACCCTCACAAACTGTCTAGACCCTCACATTAAGAGTCTATGTAACATAGGGCCTTTCTAAGTGTGTGTAACCGTAGGAGTGTGTGTAACTGTAAGAGTGTGTGTAACTGTAAGAGTGTGTGTAACTGTAGGAGTGTGTGTGTAACTGTAGGAGTGTGTGTGTAACTGTAGGAGTGTGTATAACTGTAGGAGTGTGTGTGTAACTGTAGGAGTGTGTGTGTAACTGTAGGAGTGTGTGTGTAACTGTAGGAGTGTGTGTAACAGTAGGAGTGTATGTAACCGTAGGAGTGTGTGTAACTGTAGGAGTGTGTGTAACTGTAGGAGTGTGTATAACTGTAGGAGTGTGTATAACTGTAGGAGTGTGTGTGTAACCATAGGAGTGTGTGTAACCGTAGGAGTGTGTGTAACTGTAGGAGTGTGTATAACTGTAGGAGTGTGTATAACTGTAGGAGTGTGTGTGTAACTGTAGGAGTGTGTGTGTAACTGTAGGAGTGTGTATAACTGTAGGAGTGTGTGTGTAACTGTAGGAGTGTGTGTGTAACTGTAGGAGTGTGTGTAACTGTAGGAGTGTGTGTAACTGTAAGAGTGTGTATAACTGTAGGAGTGTGTGTGTAACTGTAGGAGTGTGTGTGTAACTGTAGGAGTGTGTGTAACTGTAGGAGTGTGTGTAACTGTAAGAGTGTGTATAACTGTAGGAGTGTGTGTGTAACTGTAGGAGTGTGTGTGTAACTGTAGGAGTGTGTGTAACTGTAAGAGTGTGTATAACTGTAGGAGTGTGTGTGTAACTGTAGGAGTGTGTGTGTAACTGTAGGAGTGTGTGTAACTGTAGGAGTGTGTGTAACTGTAAGAGTGTGTATAACTGTAGGAGTGTGTGTGTAACTGTAGGAGTGTGTGTGTAACTGTAGGAGTGTGTATAACTGTAGGAGTGTGTGTGTAACTGTAGGAGTGTGTGTAACAGTAGGAGTGTATGTAACCGTAGGAGTGTGTGTAACTGTAGGAGTGTGTGTAACAGTAGGAGTGTATGTAACCGTAGGAGTGTGTGTAACTGTAGGAGTGTGTGTAACTGTAGGAGTGTGTATAACTGTAGGAGTGTGTATAACTGTAGGAGTGTGTGTAACTGTAGGAGTGTGTGTGTAACTGTAGGAGTGTGTGTAACTGTAGGAGTGTGTGTGTAACTGTAGGAGTGTGTGTGTAACTGTAGGAGTGTGTGTAACTGTAAGAGTGTGTATAACTGTAAGAGTGTGTATAACTGTAGGAGTGTGTGTGTAACTGTAGGAGTGTGTGTGTAACTGTAGGAGTGTGTGTGTAACTGTAGGAGTGTGTATAACTGTAGGAGTGTGTGTGTAACTGTAGGAGTGTGTGTGTAACCGTAGGAGTGTGTATAACTGTAGGAGTGTGTATAACTGTAGGAGTGTGTGTAACTGTAGGAGTGTGTGTAACTGTAGGAGTGTGTGTGTAACTGTAGGAGTGTGTATAACTGTAGGAGTGTGTGTGTAACTGTAGGAGTGTGTGTGTAACCGTAGGAGTGTGTATAACTGTAGGAGTGTGTATAACTGTAGGAGTGTGTGTAACTGTAGGAGTGTGTGTGTAACTGTAGGAGTGTGTGTGTAACCGTAGGAGTGTGTATAACTGTAGGAGTGTGTATAACTGTAGGAGTGTGTGTAACTGTAGGAGTGTGTGTAACTGTAGGAGTGTGTGTGTAACTGTAGGAGTGTGTATAACTGTAGGAGTGTGTGTGTAACTGTAGGAGTGTGTGTGTAACTGTAGGAGTGTGTGTGTAACTGTAGGAGTGTATGTAACCGTAGGAGTGTGTGTAACTGTAGGAGTGTGTATAACTGTAGGAGTGTGTGTAACTGTAGGAGTGTGTGTAACTGTAGGAGTGTGTGTGTAACTGTAGGAGTGTGTATAACTGTAGGAGTGTGTGTATAACTGTAGGAGTGTGTATAACTGTAGGAGTGTGTGTGTAACTGTAGGAGTGTGTGTGTAACTGTAGGAGTGTATGTAACCGTAGGAGTGTGTGTAACTGTAGGAGTGTGTATAACTGTAGGAGTGTGTGTAACTGTAGGAGTGTGTGTAACTGTAGGAGTGTGTGTGTAACTGTAGGAGTGTGTGTAACTGTAGGAGTGTGTGTATAACTGTAGGAGTGTGTGTGTAACTGTAGGAGTGTGTGTGTAACTGTAGGAGTGTGTGTATAACTGTAGGAGTGTGTATAACTGTAAGAGTGTGTGTAACTGTAGGAGTGTGTGTAACTGTAGGAGTGTGTATAACTGTAGGAGTGTGTGTAACTGTAGGAGTGTGTGTGTAACTGTAGGAGTGTGTATAACTGTAGGAGTGTGTGTGTAACAGTAGGAGTGTGTATAACTGTAGGAGTGTGTGTAACTGTAGGAGTGTGTGTAACTGTAGGAGTGTGTGTAACCGTAGGAGTGTGTGTAACTGTAGGAGTGTGTGTAACTGTAGGAGTGTGTATAACTGTAGGAGTGTGTGTAACTGTAGGAGTGTGTGTAACTGTAGGAGTGTGTGTATAACTGTAGGAGTGTGTGTGTAACAGTAGGAGTGTGTATAACTGTAGGAGTGTGTGTAACTGTAGGAGTGTGTGTGTAACCGTAGGAGTGTGTGTGTAACTGTAGGAGTGTGTATAACTGTAGGAGTGTGTATAACTGTAGGAGTGTGTGTAACTGTAGGAGTGTGTGTAACAGTAGGAGTGTAACCGTAGGAGTGTGTGTAACTGTAGGAGTGTGTGTGTAACTGTAGGAGTGTGTGTGTAACTGTAGGAGTGTGTGTAACTGTAGGAGTGTGTATAACTGTAAGAGTGTGTATAACTGTAGGAGTGTGTGTGTAACTGTAGGAGTGTGTGTATAACTGTAGGAGTGTGTGTGTAACTGTAGGAGTGTGTGTATAACTGTAGGAGTGTGTGTGTAACTGTAGGAGTGTGTGTGTAACTGTAGGAGTGTGTATAACTGTAGGAGTGTGTATAACTGTAGGAGTGTGTGTATAACTGTAAGAGTGTGTATAACTGTAGGAGTGTGTGTGTAACTGTAGGAGTGTGTGTGTAACTGTAAGAGTGTGTGTAACTGTAGGAGTGTGTGTAACTGTAGGAGTGTGTGTAACTGTAGGAGTGTGTGTATAACTGTAAGAGTGTGTATAACTGTAAGAGTGTGTATAACTGTAGGAGTGTGTGTAACTGTAGGAGTGTGTGTAACTGTAAGAGTGTGTATACTGTAACTGTACAGACTCAGGTGAATTATGAATCAGTGGGTTGACACATGGCAGAGAAAATTTCCCTCTTCTCCTAATTTGTGAAGATGATTTAGGATTTTCTAAATTGAATCCAAATAGTCACTGGAACAAACGAACCTCATTCTGTTGTGGGCCTGATTGCTTTTGTGTCCCTCTGTTTCTCTGACCTAATGTGTTGTATGCAAAGGCTTTGAGGACACGTTTAGAAACAGGCTCTGTTCTTACATATGGGACCGAAGGCCTGAGAAATAATAAATATTCACACAGACACACCACTGACCCATAGCCACATCCTTTGTTCTCTCCACAGAAAATGCTGTGTGAGGATTGCTTTGTTTCTATGGAAACAGAAGAGCCAGAAGTGCAGCTGCTGAGTCAGATGCTGATGGCATTACGGGTGACACCTGCCCTCCACGAGGACCTGCAGGTGGAGGTCATGAAGGTCAGCGTGCTTGTTTATGAAAGAGAGAGAGGAAGAAGGGGGGTGGGGTGGGGGATCATCATTAATAGGTATGTTTAATAGAACAGACAAATTATTTAATAACTACAGTATAAGATTTAGTCTTGGGTTTTCGTTGGATTTTTGGTGGGTTTTTCTCTGGTTGCTTTATGGAGGAGAAAGGACTTCACCAGTGAGTACACTGTCAGCGCAGTGCCAGCGTGAAGACTTTCATCAGCATGAATTTAAATCAGTTTCATTTTGTATGTCGCAGGTTTTGCTGTGCATCACCTACTCTTCCACCTTCAGGATCAATGGCGAGAATATTCTGCGAATTGCTGAGGTAATTGCATCATTTTTACGGTTCGTTTCCACGGCTGCGAACTTCGCATCGCTCTCATTGAGGCTGTATGGGTGCAAAATCCGCACTGATGTCGCCAAGGTGCGATTTCGCAGAAGTATGCGAGATTGAGAAATGGCGAATTTCAACTTTATGCAAATTAGAACCACGGCGAGAACCAATCAGTTCAGCATGTGATGTGTTTGGTACATGACGTTGTCTAGAGAGGCGGGAGTAACAAAAAAAGTCTGACCAAGATGGCGGAGGCTAAAGGCTACATGTAGCATGAAAACTTGTATGATTAAAAGATGCCTGTTCAGTTAACATACAAGACACAAGACCTAATGCTACAGAAAACAGTCCTAGCAAGAAGACCGGGGCAAGGTGAGAAATCTGAGTGGCTGCTGCGTTGAGCTCCATGTCTGCAGCAGGCTCCTGTGCCATGTATCAGATATTATCACCTCATAAAAACACTTTATGACGGAGGGATGCACAGATCCATCTCCAGGCCCCCGATAATGGCAGACACAGACACAGGTCTTAATTCCTCCGTTGGGCTGGAGCTGTCTCTGGAGCCTTATTAATCTAGGCCCTAACACAGCCCCAGGCCTCTGGCTTCAACAGCTGATCTTGAATGGAGGTGTGGCTGGAACAGATGTGGGTAAAGATTAGGTCTATGAACGCTGGATGAGCATGTGTAGTGATTAGTGATGTATAGTGATTAGTGATGTGTAGTGATTAGTGATGTATAGTTATTACTGATGTATAGTGATTAGTGATGTGTAGTGATTAGTGATGTATAGTGATTAGTGATGTATAGTGATAAGTGATGTATAGTGATTAGTGATGTATAGTGATTAGTGATGTATAGTGATAAGTGATGTATAGTGATTAGTGATGTATAGTGATAAGTGATGTATAGTGATTAGTGATGTATAATGATTAGTGATGTGTAGTGATTAGTGATGTGTAGTGATTAGTGATGTATAGTGATCAGTGATGTGTCGTGATTTCTGATGTATAGTGATTAGTGATGTACAGTGATTAGTGATGTGTAGTGATTAGTGATGTATAGTGATCAGTGATGTGTCGTGATTTCTGATGTATAGTGATTAGTGATGTGTAGTGATTAGTGATGTATAGTGATCAGTGATGTGTAGTGATTAGTGATGTATAGTGACTATTGATGTGTAGTGATTAGTGATGTATAGTGATTAGTGATGTGTAGTGATTAGTGATGTATAGTGATTAGTGATGTATAGTGATCAGTGATGTGTCGTGATTTCTGATGTATAGTGATTACTGATGTGTAGTGATTAGTGATGTATAGTGATTAGTGATGTATAGTGACTACTGATGTGTAGTGATTACTGATGTATAGTGATTAGTGATGTATAATGATTAGTGATGTGTAGTGATTAGTGATGTGTCGTGATTACTGATGTATAGTGATTAGTGCTGTGTAGTGATCAGTGATGTGTCGTGATTAGTGATGTATAGTGATTAGTGATGTATAGTGATTAGTGATGTGTCGTGATTAGTGATGTATAGTGATTAGTGATGTGTAGTGATTAGTGATGTATAGTGATTACTGATGTGTAGTGATGGTGTGTTGTCGTCTCTAGCTGTGCATTCAGACGTATGTGTCCAGCTGTCACCAGCGCAGCACAAACACGGCTGTGAGGGCCACACTGAGCCAGATACTGGGTGACCTTACTCTCCAACTGCACCACAGACAGGAAAACCCGGTCAGTCAGCTTCAGCTCCCCGACAACAGCACACACACAATCAGTTTACACACACACACACACACACACACACACACACACTCTCTCTCTCTCTCTCTCTCTCTCTCTCTCTCTCTCATCACACTCTCACACACACACACAGTTTACACACACACTCATATATACACACAATCAGGTTACACACACACACACACACTCAGTTTACACACACACACACACTGTTACCTGCACACTTTCTCTCAATCTCATTCTCTCTCTCTCACACACACGCGCACACACACACACACACACACACAAACACACACACACACACACACACACTGTGTTACATGCATACTTTCTATTCCACTCTAACTCTCTCTCTCTCTCTCTCTCTCTCTCTCTCACACACACACACACACACACACTCTGTCTCTCTCTCTCTCTCTCTCTCTCACACACACACACACAGACACACACACACACACTCTGTGTGACATGCACACTTTCTCTCAATCTCACTCTCTCTCTTTCTCTCTCTCTCTCTCTCTCTCTCTCTCTCTCTCTCTCTCACACACACACACGCACACGTACATAGACACACAGACATAAACAAACACATGTAACGAAGATGTGTAGTTTGAGAGTCAGACAGGTCCTGGTTGATTCTCTGCTGTCTTTTCTCAGGGAGTTGATGGAGAAAACAGTTCCATGCTTGGATCACAGCACAAAGGTACTTACAGTCCCTCTCCCCACCAGCCGACACATTCACACGAATGACCGTTAACATCGATAAACATAACCTGAAAAATGCTTCAAGCCTCAGTTCAACAAACACAACCTGAAAAAGACTTCAAACCTCAAATCACCTACTGTCTCCAGTTCATGAGCTGTTTCAAAAACTGGAGACCAGTGTGTTTTCTCTCTATTTCTCTGTCTGGTGGCTGGTGAGATGGTGATGTCTGCTCTGTGTTTGTAGATATCTCTCCGTCTGCTGAGGCCCTGTCTGATGAGGTCATCGCTGTGCTGACTGTTTTCTGCAATAAACTGGAAGCTGCAAATAAGTATGAATCCTGCTGACCCTGTGTCTGTCTAACCTCACTTAACTCAAAGCCTCATTAAAAAGCAGTCTGCCAGATGTCCATGTAACATCCATGCCTGAAGTCAAAATGGTTCCCACACTTACTTTTCCTTAACTTTTAAGGACTTTTTATCCCACAAGTCAAGTCAAATTTGATAAACAAATGAGGTAAATTTAGGTAAATTTATTTGATTCTGGAAATGTAGAGACAACTGATCTACTAATGGATGTCCACCTGTCTCCAAACAGACAGGGTTTGTATTGCATGCTTTTGTCCTATGGTCAGTATTTACATATTGTTTGACGTGTGTGACCTTGGCTGTCTTACTTCACACTGAAGTGTTTAACCGTATGTGCATGTGTTGGTGTGTGCGTGTGTTGGTGTGTGTGTGCGCATGTGCGTGTGCGTGCGCGTGTTTTGGTTTGACAGTGAGAATCAGCTGCTCCAGTTGCTTTACCTGGAGTGTATCCTGTCTATGCTGAGCAGCTGTCCTCCAGCCATGCACCTGCACACTGGCTTCACAGACCTGATCTGGTGAGTTCCCAAGGGTTCACTGCCTTTACTTTTAACACACCCACTGCCTATACCCTTAACTCACCCACTCTCTCTAACATCAACACACCCACTCTCTCTAACCTTAACACACCTACTCTCTCCAACCTTAACACTCTCACTCTCTCCAACCTCAACACACCCACTCTCTCTAACCTTAACACACCCACTCTCGCTAACCTTAACACACCTGCTCTCTCTAACCTCAACACACTCACTCTCTCTAACCTTAACACACCCGCTCTCTCTAACCTTAACACACCTACTCTCTCCAACCTTAACACACCCACTCTCTCTTACCTTAACACACTCACTCTCTCTAACCTTAACACACTCACTCTCTCCAACCTTAACACTCTCACTCTCTCCAACCTCAACACACCCACTCTCTCTAACCTTAACACACCTGCTCTCTCTAACCTTAACACACCTACTCTCTCCAACCTTAACACACCTACTCTCTCCAACCTTAACACACCCACTCTCTCTAACCTTAACACACCCACTCTCTCTAAACTTAACACTCTCACTCTCGCCAACCTTAATACACCCACTCTCTCTAACCTTAACACTCTCACTCTCTCTAACCTTAACACACCCGCTCTCTCTAACCTTAACACACCTACTCTCTCCAACCGTAACACACCCACTCTCTCTAACCTTAACACTCCCACTCTCTCTAAACTTAACACTCTCACTCTCTCCAACCTTAACACTCTCACTCTCGCCAACCTTAACACACCCACTCTCTCTAACCTTAACACACTCGCTCTCTCTAACCTTAACACACCCACTCTCGCTAACCTTAACACACCCGCTCTCTCTAACCTTAACACACCTACTCTCTCCAACCTTAACACACCCACTCTCTCCAACCTTAACACTCTCACTCTCTCCAACCTCAACACACCCACTCTCTCTAACCTTAACACACCCGCTCTCTCTAACCTTAACACACCTACTCTCTCCAACCTTAACACACCCACTCTCGCTAACCTTAACACACTCGCTCTCTCTAACCTTAACACACTCACTCTCTCCAACCTTAACACTCTCACTCTCTCCAACCTCAACACACCCACTCTCTCTAACCTTAACGCACCCACTCTCTCCAACCTTAACACTCTCACTCTCTCCAACCTCAACACACCCACTCTCTCTAACCTTAACACACCCACTCTCGCTAACCTTAACACACCCGCTCTCTCTAACCTTAACACACCCACTCTCTCTAACCTTAACACACCTACTCTCTCCAACCTTAACACACCCACTCTCTCTAACCTTAACACACCCACTCTCTCTAAACTTAACACTCTCACTCTCTCCAACCTTAACACTCTCACTCTCGCCAACCTTAACACACCCACTCTCTCTAACCTTAACACACTCACTCTCTCCAACCTTAACACACCCACTCTCTCTAAACTTAACACTCTCACTCTCTCTAACCTTAACACTCTCACTCTCGCTAACCTTAACACACCAACTATCTCCAACCTTAACACACCCGCTTTCTCCAACCTTAACACTCTCACTCTCTCCAACCTTAACACTCTCACTCTCTCTAACCTTAACACACCTACTCTCCCTAACCTCAACACACCCACTCTCTCTCCAACCTTAACACACCCACTCTCTCTAACCTTCACACTCTCACTCTCGCTAACCTTAACACACCAACTATTTCCAACATTAACACACCCACTCTGTGTTTCACAGTTTGTAGAGTGTTTTTGTGTCTTAATTTCCTGGTTTGTTTTCCACAACTCTTAAGAAACGATTATAATTATTAAAAACTAATTATGATTTGTCCACTCATTGATCTGAGTCTAATTAGTCAAACAAATCAAAATCATGGCACTGTGGCCATTCAGTCTTTTTTTAATGTTTGTTTCTCCTTTTGTAAAGGGGGCTAATATTATAGCAAAACATGGATTTAAAAATATATTTACAGTATTAGAATGAAATGATCTCTGCCATACTGCCACGTCGGTTACACTCACTGCTAGGGATGTAACGAAAACTCATGGTCCGAAAATTCCGCGATAAAAAGTTCACGATACGGTATTTATCACCATATTAAAGAAAAATTATGACTTGAAAAAATGTCCTTTATTAAATAATAAATCAGAATTTTTTATATAAAATTTATTTTTCCTTTTAATTTAAAGTGCTTCTGCTCCTTCTTTAATAAAATAAAAGTATCCAGCCATGACCTGAGCACGTGCAAAAAACTGGCATGAATTGTCTTTGGCAATGAATGATAGAACTACATATGTATAACTGCAGAACAAAAACAATGCAGCAGTCAGCAGCAGTCCTTTTTTATAAAATAAAGTATTAATAATAAATTAAATTAATATATTATTGCAGAATATATTCATGAGTTGTAGTTGACCAACCTGAATTTGGTTAGCCTGCTCATTGTGTCTGGAGTCTGTCAGACGTCAAAGGGGCAAAGTCACAGACAGGACGGCTTAGTTTTCAGTCGCACAGACACAAACTGTCAGTCACATTGAAACGCACCAGACATGTAACAGGAAGCTTGCAATGGTCAGTTTTACTCTAATATAAACTTTATAACTGCCAACGATGACCTGTAATGGCCAGCCAGCAAATCGGGGCTACCGTGATCCACTATACATTCTGATTGTCAACTAATGCAGACAGTGATTTGACTTAGGCGAACATGACACCTGGTAAATCCGTCAGCAACAGAATGTTTACAAACAACAGCAATTCCGTACCACTTAACGGCAAAAACACAAAAAGGTCTATCCATTTCCACGCGAATGACTGTACTAATCTGGCTATCTTAGTGAGATACCTAGCTAACTTTCTTAGGTGGCTAAACAACATTTCCGGGACCGAAACAAGCAGGGTAACGTTAGCAATTTCCCTATATACACCCAGCATTTGTGCAGTGTGCACTGAGAGCACTTGGTTCTTAGAGTTGCCCACCATTACATCCAGACACCATGATGTGATACTTCATAATGACAAAAGAAACATAGCTGTAAAATTAAATGCTAAACGTGCGCGGCTAACATCGCTTCTTTTCCTATTACACTTGTGTCTCCCCTTTATGCTGTGTGTTACTTTTTTTTTTTAAATTATCGTCTTGTCTGGCTGAAGTGTCTTAATCAGTACGCTACAATTTTCGAGAGAAAGGAGAGAAAGTGGAACACAGATATACTAGCGAAATAACCATATAATATCCTGGCAGGTTTTGTCACAGTCCCACGATGGTATCGAGACATTTTTTATTGCGATATTGTGAGATTATATATATCGTTACACCCCTACTATCTCATTTTCATACTGACAAAGCAAAGAAAAGAAGACATAACAGTAACAGGACTGAGGGGGTGCGTTCAGGAGATGAAGTGTGAGTGGAATATCGAGTCCTAATCATAATCACTGATTGGTGATTTGTGGCGAATGAAATGGGAGCTTAAATACTTTGTGTATGTTTCCTACCCTGCAGGAAGAAGTTGTGTCCAACACTGGTGGTGATTATGGGAAATCCCATGAACGATAAGACTATTAGCTCCACCCACGGAGGGGCGGTCCAGGAGCCGGACAGCGCTTTAGTCTCAGGGGTATTGGATCAGGGCAGAGGCTCCGGCTGCTCCTCCAGCGCTCCGGCCATGATCGGACCGGTTATCCGCACCATCTGCTATGTGGCAGCTGATCTGGTGCGTCTGGTGGGTTGCATGGAGTCCATGAAGCCTGTCCTGCAGTCTCTATACCATCGCATTCTGCTCTACCCACCTCCACAACACAGGGTGGAGGCCATCAAAATCATGAAGGAGGTACTTATGACCGACTTTCACTTCTGTTTCCTGTCTCATTGTGACTGTGGTCTGTGTAGTTGTGTCTTCACTGGTTCAATGTGAATCACAAATGATCGTACGTCCAGGGATAGTTCTCATTTTGCGTGGTTTCCCAAATAGACTGAAATCAGCCCAAATATACACAGACATTCAGCTGTCAGTGAGCAAAGATCAGCCCAAATATACAGACACTCAACTGTCAGTGAGCAAAGATCAGCCCAAATATACAGACACTCAACTGTCAGTGAGCAAAGATCAGCCCAAATATATAGACACTCAACTGTCAGTGAGCAAAGATCAGCCCAAATATACACAGACACTCAACTGTCAGTGAGCAAAGATCAGCCCAAATATACACAGACACTCAACTGTCACTGAGCACTGATGAGCAGTAGCAGGAAACATCAGCCAACCTCTCAGATTTCGGTCAGACGCGAAGCATGATTGGCAAAGTTTTCTCTGCTAGACTTTAAACTGAGTTTCAAATGTAGGATTTGTGAGAGTTCTTGACTGTAACAGAGGGGAACTGAGGACTCGAGCCTGAACAGTATATTTACAGCTGTTAAGTATCCTTAGGTTTATTTAACAGTCCAGTTTTGCTTTGACCTGATAGTGCTTTCGTCCCCTTGCTCAGATCTTGGGAAGCCCCCAGCGCCTCTTTGACCTGGCTGGTCCATGTTCTGTTGAGCCAGAGTCCAGGAAGAGATCTTTCTCCAAGAGGAAGTCTCATCTGGACCTCCTCAAACTGTGAGTCTCTGCAACATGTTTCAATAATCACACAAACCAAGATAGTCTTGATTGCTGGCATTGTTATTTTTACCAGCATATATTCTCATAATAGTGCATGTTAGATATTGCTGATTGACCTGATAAGTGGTGACATCAAATGAAATATTGAAGAGCTTTTATTTCTTGACGTGATGGTTTGAAGGTTTTAAATCTGCTCTCTGAGATGGCTGGACAACAGGTCTACTGGGTTTGAAATGCAAAAATATTCTCTGCATGTATTTGCTCTTTAACTCATATGTATTTTGTGCCTAATTCTGGTCAAGTGCATTATAGGGTAACCGTGTCTGGGATTGTCTAAACCCTTCACTTTAATCTGATGTCTGCCCACATCACATCAGCCTCCGTCCCCCAGTGGCTGTGATCAGCTTACAGTTCCACCAGTGTGATATTCCAAAGCTAGAATTCACAATCCTGAAATCTTAAAGGCTCTTGATTTAGACTCTGAAATAGAGATTCTCCACCTGCTGTGAGGTTTTGATGGTATAATTTAGCCAAAAGCACATAAGAGCTGAACATCCTGATTGTGTCTCAAATGCAGAAGCTGATTTGTAATAGCCATCGCTCTGTCATCCCTCATACAGTCTTTAAAAGTCCTCACTGTTCCACAAGTAACCCTGCTCCAAGTTAACTCTTTACAAGACACGTTTATTATAGTTCATATATATATATTTTATGTATATTATACTTATTATAGTTTAAAAAATGATGTGTAGCCGGCCTAAATCTCTCTCCTTCAAGTGAATCTTCCATAGTCTCTGGACAACGATAATATTAGAATCAAGACCTAAAAACAGTTCATTTAATTTACACTCGTCTTCCGTGCACGACACAAGCATTGTCCTTACAGAACCCATACAATCTGTCCTACTGCTGTGGTCTGAAGGAAGCAGCCAGAACGAGTCACTGGTCTTTGCCTCAGACAGCCTGCTGGGTCTGGTCTTTGACTCAGACAGCCTGCTGGGTCTGGTCTTTGACTCAGACAGCCTGCTGGGTCAGGTCTTTGACTCAGACAGCCTGCTGGGTCAGGTCTTTGACTCAGACAGCCTGCTGGGTCTGGTCTTTGACTCAGACAGCCTGCTGGGTCAGGTCTTTGACTCAGACAGCCTGCTGGGTCAGGTCTTTGACTCAGACAGCCTGCTGGGTCGGGTCTTTGACTCAGACAGCCTGCTGGGTCTGGTCTTTGCCTCAGACAGCCTGCTGGGTCAGGTCTTTGACTCAGACAGCCTGCTGAGTCTGGTCTTTGACTCAGACAGCCTGCTGGGTCAGGTCTTTGACTCAGACAGCCTGCTGGGTCAGGTCTTTGACTCAGACAGCCTGCTGGGTCGGGTCTTTGACTCAGACAGCCTGCTGGGTCTGGTCTTTGACTCAGACAGCCTGCTGGGTCAGGTCTTTGACTCAGACAGCCTGCTGGGTCTGGTCTTTGACTCAGACAGCCTGCTGGGTCAGGTCTTTGACTCAGACAGCCTGCTGGGTCTGGTCTGAAGGTCTTTAAATGATGAAGGACGGGTCTTATTGCGAGCATGTTTTATTGTGCGCTTCCTCTGAGTCAGTGAAAAGCACGTCTAGTCAGAGATATGCAGATGATGCAGGAGATCACCTATGGGAGATGATGATGCCAATGTGGCCAGAAATATTTCCATAACCAGTATATTTTGCGTTTGTAATTACATAGCAGAGAAAATAATCCTCCACTAAATCCAGCCGTGATGGGTGATGGGGTGTTAATTTATTGTGAAGGTCTTTGTGCTTTGAGCTCATTGCTGTAGATCATGTTCACCCTGATTATTTGCAGTGAAGAGGAGCGATAAAACATTGATTTAACTCCTGTGTGTCTGTTTAGTAAATGTTTTAGAGGAGCCTGTACGTTGTGTTGTCTGAAAGGGCTGATGGTTGAGTTGTGTCTGATTACTGGTGAATGGATTGTGATTTGATTACTGGTGTTTGTGTCTTATTGATTTGATTATTGGTGGTTATATCTTATTGATTTGATCATTGGTGGTTGTGTCTTATTGATTTGATTATTGGTGTTTGTATCTTATTGATTTGATCATTGGTGGTTATATCTTATTGATTTGATCATTGGTGGTTATATCTTATTGATTTGATCATTGGTGGTTGTGTCTTATTGATTTGATTATTGGTGGTTATATCTTATTGATTTGATTATTGGTGGTTGTGTCTTATTGATTTGATTATTGGTGGTTATATCTTATTGATTTGATCATTGGTGGTTATATCTTATTGATTTGATCATTGGTGGTTGCGTCTTATTGATTTGATCATTGGTGGTTGTGTCTTATTGATTTGATTATTGGTGTTTGTGTCTTATTGATTTGATTATTGGTGGTTGTGTCTTATTGATTTGATTATTGGTGGTTGTGTCTTATTGATTTGATAATTGGTGGTTGTGTCTTATTGATTTGATTATTGGTGTTTGTGTCTTATTGATTTGATTATTTGTGGTTGTATCTTATTGATTTGATTATTGGTGTTTGTGTCTTATTGATTTGATTATTGGTGTTTGTGTCTTATTGATTTGATTATTGGTGGTTGTGTCTTATTGATTTGATTATTGGTGTTTGTGTCTTATTGATTTGATTATTGGTGGTTGTGTCTTATTGATTTGATTATTGGTGGTTGTATCTTATTGATTTGATTATTGGTGTTTGTGTCTTATTGATTTGATTATTGGTGGTTGTGTCTTATTGATTTGATTATTGGTGGTTGTTTCTTATTGATTTGATTATTGGTGTTTGTGTCTTATTGATTTGATTATTGGTGGTTGTGTCTTATTGATTTGATCATTGGTGGTTGTGTCTTATTGATTTGATTATTGGTGTTTGTGTCTTATTGATTTGATTATTGGTGGTTGTGTCTTATTGATTTGATTATTGGTGGTTGTGTCTTATTGATTTGATTATTGGTGGTTGTGTCTTATTGATTTGATTATTTGTGGTTGTATCTTATTGATTTGATTATTGGTGTTTGTGTCTTATTGATTTGATTATTGGTGTTTGTGTCTTATTGATTTGATTATTGGTGGTTGTGTCTTATTGATTTGATTATTGGTGTTTGTGTCTTATTGATTTGATTATTGGTGGTTGTGTCTTATTGATTTGATTATTGGTGGTTGTATCTTATTGATTTGATTATTGGTGTTTGTGTCTTATTGATTTGATTATTGGTGTTTGTGTCTTATTGATTTGATTATTGGTGGTTGTGTCTTATTGATTTGATTATTGGTGGTTGTGTCTTATTGATTTGATTATTGGTGGTTGTGTCTTATTGATTTGATTATTGGTGGTTGCATCTTATTGATTTGATTATTGGTGGTTGCGTCTTATTGATTTGATTATTGGTGGTTGTGTCTTATTGATTTGATTATTGGTGTTTGTGTCTTATTGATTTGATTATTGGTGGTTGTATCTTATTGATTTGATTATTGGTGGTTGTGTCTTATTGATTTGATAATTGGTGGTTGTGTCTTATTGATTTGATTATTGGTGGTTGTGTCTTATTGATTTGATTATTGGTGGTTGTATCTTATTGATTTGATTATTGGTGTTTGTGTCTTACAGGGTCATGGATGGCGTGACGGAGGCCTGTGTGAAGGGAGGAATCGAGGCTTGCTATTCCTCTGTCTCCTGTGCGTGTGCCTTATTAGGGTCTCTGGATGAACTGAGCCAGGGCCGTGGCCTGCAGCCGGACCAGGCCAGAATGTTGCTGCGGCGATTGGATGAGCTCAAGGAAGGAGCGGAGATTACCCGGGAGTCAGTAGAACTTAACGAGGCAGATTTCCGTTGGCAACGGCGTGTGCTGTCAGCCGAAAGCGCGGCGTGGGAGCCAGGCATTAGCGACCGCAGTCCTGACATTAGCATCAGTGTGACGACAGACACGGGGCAAACCACACTGGAGGGGGAGGTGGGACAGACCACTCCGGAGGAGTGCGGGGAGGAACCTCGCTTGCCGTCTCCCTCGTCTTGTGGTACAGGGGCGCCTCCGGACCCCCCGCCCTGTGTGAGGGAAACTGGACCAGAAGCTTCTGCGGGGGTCCCCCCGGATGTCGTCCAGCGTAGCCACGCCCTGGCCTACCCAGACATCACCAACTTCCTGTCGGTGGAGTCTCGAGCCCGTTCGCACGGCTCACGCTACAGTGAAAGTAACTTCAGCGTGGACGAGCAGGAGCTGTCCCGCACAGAGTTCGACTCCTGCGACCAGTACTCCATGGCTGCCGAGAAAGACTCCGGCCGCTCGGACGTGTCCGACGTCGGCTCTGACAACTGCTCGTTGGCCGACGAGGATCAGACGCCCAGGGAGTGCATGGGGCACAGGTCTCTGCGCACTGCCGCACTGTCTCTCAAACTGCTGAGGAATCAGGAGGCAGACCAGCAGAGCGCACGGTTCTTTGTCCAGTCTCTGGCCAGTCTGGTCCCACGCCTGCTGGGAATGGCCAGCCCCACAGAGGTGGACGTCTGCCTTCAGAACTTCTCATCCTCATTCTGCTCCGGCATGCAAGGTGAGTTAGTGCATGTTTAAAAGCAGGTGAGTTAGTGCATGTTTAAAAGCAGGTGAGTTAGTGCATGTTTAAAAGCAGGTGAGTTAGTGCATGTTTAAAAGCAGGTGAGTCAGTGCATGTTTAAAAGCAGGTGAGTTAGTGCATGTTTAAAAGCAGGTGAGTTAGTGCATGTTTAAAAGCAGGTGGGTTAGTGCATGTTTGAAAGCAGGTGAGTTAGTGCATGTTTAAAAGCAGGTGAGTTAGTGCACGTTTAAAAGCAGGTGGGTTAGTGCGTGTTTGAAAGCAGGTGAGTTAGTGCATGTTTGAGAGCAGGTGAGTAAGTGCATTTTTAAAAGCAGGTGGGTTAGTGCATGTTTAAAAGCAGGTGAGTTAGTGCATGTTTGAAAGCAGGTGAGTTAGTACATGTTTAAAAGCAGGTGAGTTAGTGCATTTTTAAAAGCAGGTGAGTTAGTGCATTTTTAAAAGCAGGTGAGTTAGTGCATGTTTAAAAGCAGGTGAGTTAGTGCATTTTTAAAAGCAGGTGAGTTAGTGCATTTTTAAAAGCAGGTGAGTTAGTGCATGTTTAAAAGCAGGTGAGTTAGTGCATGTTTAAAAGCAGGTGGGTTAGTGCATGTTTGAAAGCAGGTGAGTTAGTGCATTTTTAAAAGCAGGTGAGTAAGTGCATTTTTAAAAGCAGGTGGGTTAGTGCATGTTTGAAAGCAGGTGAGTTAGTGCATGTTTAAAAGCAGGTGAGTTAGTGCATGTTTAAAAGCAGGTGAGTTAGTGCATGTTTGAAAGCAGGTGGGTTAGTGCATGTTTAAAAGCAGGTGGGTCAGTGCATGTTTAAAAGCAGGTGGGTCAGTGCATGTTTAAAAGCAGGTGGGTTAGTGCATGTTTAAAAGCAGGTGGGTTAGTGCATGTTTAAAAGCAGGTGGGTCAGTGCATGTTTAAAAGCAGGTGGGTTAGTGCATGTTTAAAAGCAGGTGGGTTAGTGCATGTTTGAAAGCAGGTGGGTTACTTTGATTGCTTCATAAAGCCAGTGCAAACATTTCAACCTGCAGTTGTTAATGTGCCCAGTGTTAAATGCTGTGATGAATGTCATTTTGGTCGAGCAGGGGGTGTCCAGTCACCCGGGGTGGAGGGCAGTGAGAATCTCAGCTGTCAGGCGCTGATGAATGCAGACGGTCTCTATCTGGTCTCATATTACGCCCTTCTCCTCAACCTTAAACTGTGCTGCTGGGACTTCTACCACAGAAAACCCATGCCTCCAGTCATCAGTCTGGTATGGCCAACACACACAAAAACATGCACGCAGGCATGCACAAACATAAAAATACACACACACACACACACACAAAAACACACACGCACACACACACTCACAAAAAGAAAAACACACATGCACACACACATACACAATGCCTTGTCATGCAGTGTGTTTGCAGTGAAACAGCGCATCGTGGGAGAGTGTGTTCACACATGTCCAATGGATTTTTCACAACTATTTACATTCAGGTGTAAAAGGCTTTTAGTAGTCAGGATTTGTTTTTATCTGAGATAAATACATATGAAAACAGACACACAGTAGACCTGTGTGTCTGTTTGTATTAAAAATGGGGTTGACCTGATTTGACCATGTTTGTGTGACCGTTGGTGTTCGGTGTGTTTCTGCAGAAGGAGTTTGTTCGTCAGATTCAGAGCAGCGGTGTACTGGTGGTTCTGTCCCAGGCCTGGATAGAGGAACTGTACAATCAGGTACTGGAGAGGAACCTGCTAGGAGAGGCCGGGTACTGGGGTTCCCCTGATGACCACTCTCTGCCCCTTATCACCATGCTCACAGGTACAGCTCAGCTCTGATATCTTTCAGCCATCGCTGGCTTTACGTTGGTCTGTGTGTGGGATGTTTGAAAAGAGAGATCAGGTTCTCACTCTGGAGAGCTGTGACACATGGTCAGTGCATCAGCTGTTACCCTACAGAGTGTTTTAATGCGTTTCATAAAACTGACAGCTGTCAGTCCACTGAATATTAAATATGCTCATATTTAACCCCTCACGGGATCTGCGCACAGACATCGACGGTCTGGGAAGCAGTGCCATCGGTGGTCAGCTGATCAGAAAGGCGTCTACACACTCATCCTTTAGCTCTGACAAGATTAACAACGACATCCTGACAGCAGGTCAGTGAAACACAAGCTTTCCTCCCGTGATGTCTGTGTGTGTGTGTGTGTGTGCGTGCGTGCGTGCGTGTGTGTGTGTGTGTGTAGGCATGTGTGTGTGTGCATGCGTGAGTGTGTATGTGTGTGTATGTGTGTGTGTGTGTGTGTATGTGTGTGTAGGCGTGTACTCAGAGAGTCTGAAGATCGCATTTCCCTTCCATCAGAGGAAAAGCACACAGTCATGCTGCCCTGTTACTGTGGCAACCACCAGCCACTGCCAGCAGAGCGCTCATGTTACTGGTGAGCAAACAGTCGGGGTTGTAATGACAGGGAGTACAGCCTTGTCCCTGGACTCCCTCAAATCCCTTTCATTTCCTGCTGTAGCTACAGGGACCCTGTGACTCTGTGAGCACAAATGATTTGGTTCCTTTAAGAATTTGATATTGTTGCCTAGTATTTCAAAATGAACCAAAAACATAATTAAATATTAATTTTTTATTAATTCATTTATTATTAATGACAACATGCAGTTTCATAGGAGACACTGCATTTGCTGACAGACATGTCCTCTGTGCAGTGCCCTCCTCAGGGCACCAGGCCCCAGTGCTTCAAAGCAGGACACACACAGGGCACGCAACAGCAGTGCCGCTCTCCTGCAGGAACCAAAGCGGCCGGTGCCTGTGACTTACAGATCTTAGTCTAAGTCTATGAGCTGATCTCAGTTTTCAGATAAAGACAATGTAGCATGTCAAAAGTTTGATCTGAGAATCAGTTCAGCTGTTAACAGTGTCTGAATGTCATCGTTCTTCTGATCATCATCATCACACACCTGACTTTAATCATCTCATCATCTTCACACACCTGACTTTAATCATCTCATCATCTTCACACACCTGACTTTAATCATCTTCAGACACACCTGACTTTAGTCATCTCATCATCTTCACACACCTGACTTTAATCATCTCATCATCTTCACACACCTGACTTTAATCATCTTCACACACCTGACTTTAATCATCTCATCATCTTCACACACCTGACTTTAACTCTGAGTTTCAGATTTCTCATAACGGAGTGATGGAGTCAGTATCTGTTTTCTCGTAGTGTCGTGATGGAGTGAATGTCTGTTTGTGAGAACTATCCTCTATTTTGTCATGTCGCTTAATCCCTGAGTCCTGAGTTCAGTCTGTCCTCACTGAATCGTTACTGATTGTTTGGTAGGGACTGTTTTTGCCCGCTACATCCTGACTGGCTGAATCATTACTGAATCATTACTGAATCATTACTGAATCATTAATGATTGTTTGGTTGGGACTGTTTTTGCCCGCTACATCCTGACTGGCTGAATCATTACTGAATCATTACTGAATCGTTACTGATTGTTTGGTAGGGACTGTTTTTGCCCGCTACATCCTGACTGGCTGAATCATTACTGAATCATTACTGAATCGTTACTGATTGTTTGGTAGGGACTGTTTTTGCCCGCTACATCCTGACTGGCTGAATCATTACTGAATCATTACTGAATCATTACTGAATCATGACTGATTGTTTGGTAGGGACTGTTTTTGCCCGCTACACCCTGACTGGCTGAATCATTACTGAATCATTACTGAATCATTACTGATTGTTTGGTAGGGACTGTTTTTGCCCACTACATCCTGACTGGCTGAATCATTACTGAATCATTACTGATTGTTTGGTAGGGACTGTTTTTGCCCGCTACATCCTGACTGGCTGAATCATTACTGAATCATTACTGAATCATTACTGACTGTTTGGTAGGGACTGTTTTTGCCCACTACATCCTGACTGGCTGAATCATTACTGAATCATTACTGAATCATTACTGATTGTTGGGTAGGGACTGTTTTTGCCCACTACATCCTGACTGGCTGAATCATTACTGAATCTTTACTGAATCATTACTGATTGTTTGGTAGGGACTGTTTTTGCCCGCTACATCCTGACTGGCTGAATCATTACTGAATCATTACTGATTGTTTGGTAGGGACTGTTTTTGCCCGCTACGTCCTGACTGGCTGAATCATTACTGAATCATTACTGAATCATGACTGATTGTTTGGTAGGGACTGTTTTTGCCCGCTACATCCTGACTGGCTGCTGGAGGAATTTGATTGACACGTTGTCCACGCCCCTGACCGGCCGCATGGCGGGCAGCTCCAAGGGCCTGGCCTTCATCTTAGGAGCAGAGGGGATGAAGGAGCAGAACCAGCGTGAGAGAGACACCATCTGTCTGAGTCTGGACGGCCTGCGGAAGGCCGCCGCCCTTAGCTGCACGTTAGGTAACCAACACGTCACATCTGGACATGAACAGGACACCGAACGATCGACGCGACGTTTAATCTTAAATTAATGTTTGTTTTGACCAACATACCCATCAAATGACTGTTACTGTGTCTGAAACACTGAGTAGCAAATTAATTCATTACTTAATTTGTGAAAAAAAAAATCTTAATCTCTCTGTGTGAGCAGGGTTTAATGCAGTGCTGTGCAATTTAATGTGTTGGCCTGTTGTTGTTCTGTCTTATTGGATGTGTAATGTTGATCTGTTATACTGAATGTGAGGTTGGAGTGATTCCAATGGGTGTTGTCTCGTGCGTGAGGGCTCCACCCACAGTCAGCCTCTCCATCGGCCCTGTTTATTAGCTGAATGTTTGTGTTTGTGTCTGTACCCTGTTTATTAGCTGAATATTTGTGTTTGTGTATGTACCCTGTGTATTAGCTGAATGTTTGTGTTTGTGTGTGTACCCTGTTTATTAGCTGAATATTTGTGTTTGTGTATGTACCCTGTGTATTAGCTGAATATTTGCGTTTGTGTCTGTAGGTGTTGCAGCCAACTGTGCATCTGCTCTGGCCCAGATGGCTGCAGCCTCCTGTGTGCAGGATGAGAAAGAGGAGAGAGAGATAAGAGAACCTGGAGACGCCATCACTCAAGGTACACAAACATGCGCACACACACACATGCATTCTCTCGCTCTCTCTCTCTTTTACACACACACACACACACACACACACACACACACACATTCGCTCTCTCTCTCTTTCTCTCTCTCTCTTTTACACAAACATACACACACACACACACACGTGTGCGCACACACATACACCTTCTCCCACACTAACTCACATATAAACAGACAAGTCAATGTTGTTCAACACCAGGATGTTTTATATGAATGTATGAATCTGCATAAGCATGTGATCACTGTCGCTTTGCATTTCTTTGTTTCAGCTACAGCCATACTGACTATTAATATAATTATACAGCACCGGCAATAAATTCCCACAACCTAATCCCACTAAACCTAACCCCTGTCCCAGAGTCTCACATCTAATCCCACTAACCTCATTGTCTCGCATCTAATCCCACCAACCCTAATCCCAGAGTCTCACATCTAATCCCACTAACCTCATTGTCTCGCACCTAATCCCACCAACCCTAATCCCAGAGTCTCATATCTAATCCCACTAACTCTAACCTCGTTGTCTCGCACCTAATTCCACTAACCCTAACTCTAATCTTGTTGCTTTGCACCTAATCCCACCAACCCTAATCCCAGTTCCTCACGTCTAATCCCATTTACCCTTGCTCTTATACTACAGCCTCACATGTAATCCTACAAATTTTAACCTTAATCCTGCAGGCTCAAATCTAATCTCACTAACTCTAGCATCATAGTCTCGCAACTAATCCCACTAACCCTAACCCTAAATCCCAATTTTCCCAATGATAGATTGTATCATTCTGACGTACCATTTTCCAGAGGCTGTAACTTCTTTAACTGAGCGAGATGGACACTGATGTCAGTCAGTCCAGTAGTTCCAGTCCCTGAGTTACACATCACTGACAACCCAGTCTCTTTCTCCACTTCTGTCACTGCTCATAGCTAAAAGCCCCGATGAAGTCTTAACCATCAGTTAGGGCCTAACAAGGGGTCATATGGATCCATCCTTAGCTGGGAACGGGGAACTTTTCAAAGAAACAGTAATTCTTTTATCATTCATTTCCATCTCTAGCTGTAGGTTACAGTGTGTCAGTGGTGGGCAGGCTGTGTAGCTAGATTTTCTGTTGGCTGTGTGTGTGGAGAGACAGTAGTGCTGTGGGTCTGTCTGCTGGTCCTGTATAACCTGTGCTCTCTCTCTGTGTGTGTGTGGAGAGACAGTACAGCTGTGGGTCTGTCTGCTGGTCCTGTATAACCTGTGCTCTCTCTGTCTCTGTGTGTGTGGAGAGACAGTAGTGCTGTGGGTCTGTCTGCTGGTCCTGTATAACCTGTGCTCTCTCTGTCTCTGTGTGTGTGGAGAGACAGTAGTGCTGTGGGTCTGTCTGCTGGTCCTGTATAACCTGTGCTCTCTCTGTGTGTGTGTGTGGAGAGACAGTACAGCTGTGGGTCTGTCTGCTGGTCCTTTATAACCTGTGCTCTCTCTGTCTCTGTGTGTGTGGCGAGACAGTAGTGCTGTGGGTCTGTCTGCTGGTCCTGTATAACCTGTGCTCTCTCTCTGTGTGTGTGTGGAGAGACAGTACAGCTGTGGGTCTGTCTGCTGGTCCTGTATAACCTGTGCTCTCTCTGTCTCTGTGTGTGTGGAGAGACAGTAGTGCTGTGGGTCTGTCTGCTGGTCCTGTATAACCTGTGCTCTCTCTCTGTGTGTGTGTGGAGAGACAGTACAGCTGTGGGTCTGTCTGCTGGTCCTGTATAACCTGTGCTCTCTCTGTCTCTGTGTGTGTGTGAAGAGACAGTACAGTTGTGGGTCTGTCTGCTGGTCCTGTATAACCTGTGCTCTGTCTGTGTGTGTGTGTGTGGAGAGACAGTACAGCTGTGGGTCTGTCTGCTGGTCCTGTATAACCTGTGCTCTCTCTCTGTGTGTGTGTGTGGAGAGACAGTACAGCTTCGGGTCTGTCTGCTGGTCCTGTATAACCTGTGCTCTCTCTCTGTGTGTGTGTGGAGAGACAGTACAGCTGTGGGTCTGTCTGCTGGTCCTGTATAACCTGTGCTCTCTCTGTGTGTGTGTGTGTGTGGAGAGACAGTACAGCTGTGGGTCTGTCTGCTGGTCCTGTATAACCTGTGCTCTCTGTGTGTGTGTGTGTGGAGAGACAGTAGTGCTGTGGGTCTGTCTGCTGGTCCTGTATAACCTGTGCTCTCTCTCTGTGTGTGTGTGTGGAGAGACAGTACAGCTGTGGGTCTGTCTGCTGGTCCTGTATAACCTGTGCTCTCTGTGTGTGTGTGTGTGTGTGGAGAGACAGTACAGCTGTGGGTCTGTCTGCTGGTCCTGTATAACCTGTGCTCTCTGTGTGTGTGTGTGTGTGTGGAGAGACAGTACAGCTGTGGGTCTGTCTGCTGGTCCTGTATAACCTGTGCTCTCTCTCTCTGTGTGTGTGTTTCTCAGTGAAGCAGCGTGTGGAGCAGCGGCTGGAGCAGATGGGTCTGTCCCAGGGTGTGCGCCTGCACACGGCTCACGTGCTCTGCATGGACGCCATTCTCAACGTTGGCCTGGAGATGGGCAGCCACAACCAGGACTGCTGGCCCCACGTGTTCAGGTACCTCACACCTCCTACTCTTTTCTTTAACCCTCGCTTGACTGTCCCAACAGCAGCCATAACCAACAGAGCACAGCAAAGGAAACTTAACTGACTGGAAGGATGAATCAAATAAAGAAACTATGGGGTCAGACATGCTGAATGAGCACTTGTTTCAGATCACTCACTCACACTCACACACACTAATTCACTCACTCACTCACTCACTCACTCACTCACTCACTCACTCACTCACACACTAATTCACTCACTCACTCACTCACTCACTCACTCACTAACTCACTCACTCACTCACTCACTCACTCACTCACTCAATAACTCACTCACTCACTCCCTCACTCACTCACACACTAATTCACTCACTCACTCACTCACTCTATAACTCACTCACTCACTCACTCTCACACACTAATTCACTCACTCACTCACTCACTCACTCACTCACTCACTCACTCACTCACACACTCACTCACTCACTCACTCACTCACTAATTCACTCACACACACTAATTCACTCACTCACTCACTCACTCACTCACTCACTCACTCACTCAGTCACTCAGTCACTCACTCACTCACTCACTCACTCACTCACTCACTCACTCAATAACTCACTCACTCACTCAATAACTCACTCACTCACACACACTAATTCACACACACTAATTCACTCACTCACTCACTCACTCGCTCACTCACACACACCAATTCACTCACTCACTCGCCATTTATCCTAATTAGGGTCACTGGGGGTGTTGGGGCCTATCCCAGTGCTCATTGGGCAAAAGGCGGGGAAACACCCTGGACAGGTCGCCAGTCCATTGCAGTGATATCAGATGAATGTAATGAAAACATAACTGTGATAAAAGTGCTCAGTGCTGATATCTAATCCTGTTGACTCTTACACAGGGTGGTGGAGTACGTCAGCTCTTTGGAACACATGCACTTCAGTGATGGCAGCTCCCAGCCGCCCATAGCCATCACCCAGGCCCAGCAGGCTGTGGACCTGGGGCTGGAGTTCAGCGGTGAGCCCAGCACCGCAGACCTGGAGCTGGGTCTGAGTCAGCCTGTCATCCAGCCCGTCTCCATCCAGGAGCTGCTGAGGGAGAGCAGCAGGTCCAAAGGCTTTGAGCTGCAGGGAAGCAGCCTGCTGACGGGGACCAGTGCGGCCAAGGCTGTGTGTATGCTCTCCACACAGGCGGACAGGTTAGAAACACCAGCCCCCACTCCTGTGGTGCTCTCTCTTTCTCCTGATTTTAAATTCCTCTGTCCTGTCTTTCTCTCTCTCTCTCTCTCTCTCTCTCTCTTTTATTGAATCCTCTGCATGCATGTGTTGTGTTTACCCTGGTTTGACCTCACTGTGCTCAGTATAGTGATAAGGCACGGCACTGTTTCACTAACTGCTGTATTATTTAAAGAACCACATACCTAACTCTGAGTATTTACTATTGGCAACATCCTCTCTATCATTTATAAATAACTCTTACTGTCCCTTGGGGTTCTGGCTCCCCCTGCAGGCTGTTTGAAGATGCTGCATGCAAACTCAACCTGGTGGGACTGGTGGGGTTCCTGCACCAGTTGAGAAAGGCCTCCCAGTCCCAGCTGTTTGACTCAGTCACGGAAACGGGAGACTACTCCTTAGCCATGCCAGGTGGGTAACACCTGCAAACGCCTGTGCACCTGCACACACTGGGATTCAGAAGCATCTGCCCAACAGGGCCACTTTCTGTGTTTTGTTTTTGTGCTGTCAGCAGAATTACTTGTTAATTCAGTATATTATCATTTAACATTTTCCCCTAAAATGTTCAATACACCAGATATCCTAATCAGTGGCCATGCTCATGTTGCAGTGAGTGAGATTCATGATACGTAGCCCAGCCGCGTTCTCTCAGCAGAGACAGTTTCTCTGTGAACTATTCTTGTTTCCATTCACCTGTCTGGCTTCTGCTTCTGAAGGGGAAGCCAAGTCAACACAGGACCGACGCAGTGCCCTACACCTCTTCAGACTGGGCGAAACCATGCTACGCATTGCCAAGAATAAAAGCCAGCCTCTGTTGCACATGATGAGAGCCTGGAGTGTTGTGGCCCCTCACCTGGTGGAGGTAGAGACCACTCCCCTCATGTCAAAATGTTTCTTCATTTGAACGAGTGTTATGGCCATTTTAATTTAGCAAGATGAGACTCAGAACACAGTGTGTTACTTGACTGAATTTGTGTTGTATGTGTTATGTCTGTGTTGTGTCTGTGTTGTGTCTGTGTTGCGTCTGTGTTATACTGTGTTGTGTCTGTGTTGTGTCTGTGTTATGTCTGTGTTGTGTCTGTGTTGTGTTTGTGTTTTGTCTTTGTTATATTGTGTTATACTGTGTTGTGTCTGTGTTGTTTCTGTGTGTTAGTGTTATATCGAAATGAAAAGCAGATCACATCATTATTAATCATTTTTACGGTATTGTTAGCGTGGCTCCTCTGAGTGTGAATATTACCACACAGTCTACATCATTTATACTGATATGTTGTCCTATTTGTTTGTGTTTCGAATAATAGCCTATCTTAAGACCTACAGAGGAAACCAGATGTTAACAATTACACTGAACCATTGATTAGCAGTTCTCTGTATAAACACATCAGTTTATGAATCAGGATATGCATGTTCCCAGATAAACATTAGGCAAACAACGTACTGATTTGTGTGTGCTGCATGGTACTTAACCAAAACATCACTGACTCGTTTTGGGGGCATAAATCTGTATTGTTCTCTCTGTGTCCTCACCAGGCGGCATGTCACAAAGAACGGCACGTATCCCAGAAGGCCGTGTCCTTCATCCATGACGTGCTGTTAGAGGTGCTGACCAGTTGGGCTGAGCTCCCGCACTTCCATGTCAACGAGGCCCTTTTTCGCCCGTTTGAGCACATTATGCAGCTGGAGCTGTGTGATGAGGACGTACAGGATCAGGTGACATCACTGCTTCGGGTTGCCGTGATACACAGGACGAGGGCCTGCATTCACAGAGAATCACAGAGAACTCTTAACAATGTTTCTGTTTGAAAGCTTTACCGAACAGGGTATTGAAACAGTGTTGAGAGCAGCTTTTATTAAAGAGATGATTAAACTTCTTATTCACGTCAGGTCTGTTAACAGTAATGCTTCACACTCAGACCTTATGACCAAACAGATTAAAACTCATTTTGATGAAAACTGTTTGACATTTAAACTGAATCATCCTTTTTCGTGGTCAAAACATCCAGTTGCTGACCTCTGAGAATACGGACTTGCGTGGATCCAAACATAAGTTTTTTTGTTTTTGGTTTTTTGTTTTTCACATGCCACTGTAGATTAGGGATTTTAGAATTTTAAGTTTGACTTCACAGACATGTCGTGCTCTCTCACTGCAGTCCATACCCAGCTGAGATGACTGGCTTACTTTATATGTCATAGCTCAGTGTGAACAGGGCTTATGACCTTAATAAGGTCAGTGCGTTTCACTAAGGTGGTCAGTATTTAAGAAATACACACATCGGTCGTTTGGAGATTCACATTTGTTGTTTTGGTGGAAGACTTTAGTCAAGCAAACAATCACACAGATCGACTTAGAACTATTTAAAACATCAAATGACCAAACTGGCTAGTTTGACAAACTTGAGGAAAATGTGATCATTTATCTCCTCCAAAGATTTTTTGCTGAAGAGTGAAGTATGTTTGTGAGTACAGGGCCAGACGGTGAAACGATCCCAGTCTGACCCTAAATCGTTCTCATTAAGAAATCTCTCTGCTTTATTTTAACTGAGCTTTTTCCAAACTAACCAGTCTTCCCAGGGGCTGTGGCAGTCTGGTGTGGATCAGTGCGCTCATGCAGTGCTCTGTCTGTCGGGCAGGTGATCACATCCATCGGGGAGCTGGTGGAGATGTGTGCACCTCAGATCCAGTCTGGCTGGAGGCCTCTCTTCAGCGCCCTCAGGACAGTGCACGGAAACAAGAGCGACATGAAGGACTATCTGATGGGGGAATACTCTATGGGTTAGTGTGGCATTAATTACAGCTGGAGCAATGGGTGTGGATTTGTGTTGTGTCTCTACTCTTAGTCATCACTGTGGGTGTGTGCAGTGTCACTGTGCTGTGTCCTGATTGGAGATGCTGTGAGCTTGTACTGTTGCCCTCCATATTGACAGGAATTTTGCTTGTGGTGAATTATCATTAACCTGTTTGGAAGATTTTCACAGGGTGTCGGGTCAGCCCCAGTGACCAGTCATAACTAACGTTTGAACCAAACATTTTAACTGGCTTCCAACGAGGCAGTGAGGAGGCAATCCATGTGTGGTTGGAAAGCTGTGTATGTGACTACATCTCTGAAAAACACATTGAACTCATGTACAGGTGCAAAACAAATGCTTTGCATTTTTAGTCTTTTTTGCCTTTGTCAGTCATTGACTAGACGTAGTCTAAAGAGACAAAATCACTAATGTCACAAACATCACAAATGCTCTGGATCTGGAATGTCATGCAGGTAATGTTTGACTTTTCTCTACAGCTCTTTCACTGTAATGGGTATCAAGCTATAATGAGCTTTTAGTAGACAGTGATACAGAGATACAGTGATGCAGAGATACAGGGATCAGAGATACAGTGATATAGAGATACAGTAATCAGAGATACAGTGATGCAGTGATGCAGAGATACAGGGATCAGAGATACAGTGATATAGAGATACAGTAATCAGAGATACAGTGATACAGTGATGCAGAGATACAGGGATCAGAGATACAGTGATATAGAGATACAGTGATATAGAGATACAGTGATACAGTGATGCAGAGATACAGGGATCAGAGATACAGTGATATAGAGATACAGTAATCAGAGATACAGTGATGTAGAGATACACTGATACAGAGATACAGTAATCAGAGATACAGGGATCAGAGATACAGTGATACAGAGATACAGTGATATAGAGATACAGTGATCAGAGATACAGTGATATAGAGATACAGTAATCAGAGATACAGTGATCAGAGATACAGGGATACAGAGATACAGTGATATAGAGATACAGTAATCAGAGATACAGTGATCAGAGATACAGTGATATAGAGATACAGTGATGCAGAGATACAGGGATCAGAGATACAGTGATATAGAGATACAGTGATCAGAGATACAGGGATCAGAGATGCAGAGATACAGTAATCAGAGATACAGTGATATGGAGATACATTAATCAGAGATACAGTGATATAGAGATACAGTGATATAGAGATACAGTGATCAGAGATACAGTGATCAGAGATACAGTGATGCAGAGATACAGTGATGTAGAGATACAGTAATCAGAGATACAGTTATACAGTAATCAGAGATACAGTGATGTAGAGATACAGTGATGCAGAGATACAGTGATGTACGCTTCTGTATTGGCCTGAATGCAGAGTCGTCAGCATGTCAGCCTAACCACAGTGATCTGCTGCTTTTTGTTGTCTTTGCAGGGAAATCGCAGGCACCTGTGTTTGATGTCTTTGAAGCCTTTATCAACACGGACAACATTCAGGTGTTTGCCAATGCAGCGACGGATTACATAATGTGCCTTATGAAGTTTGTCAAAGGCTTAGGTAAGACAGAATTACCCGTGTCACTGATGTGTGGGGATAAATATTTATTGCATAAAAGCTATTGTGCTTGGAACGCCTGGTCTACCTGATTCCTGACAGTTGCCTTGTCTTGTCCACTGTATGGAGACATTGTGTGATGACTTTATTCTGCCACTAGAGGGCATTATTTTCAGGCTCATCCACAGGGAAAACGTTCATCAGTACACATCATTATCAGTTCCCCATCATCACCCCAGTTTTATTATTTTAATGAGAAGTTCATTTACAGATACATTTATTTTATTTATAATGCTTGCTTATAATGACAAGCAAATATTAAGACCAAGATCCTGTTCACTGGACAAAGTAAAATGAAATGCATTTTAAAACATTCCAATATTTTAAAGGGAGACAGATTGTAGGATTCTGAAATGTTGGTAATATGTGGCTATTTTAGGTTATAAATATGAGGTTGAAAATGTGGGGTTGGCAGAGCAGTGAGACAGTTTCCGTGAATCTTCACTGACAGACGCTTGGTTTGGCCAATCAGCTAATGACACCCACTGATTGACAAATAGGGATATTAGCATTTTTAGCACTCTGAGTCTGATCTTTGAGACGTTTGGCAGATGTCTGACAGTCTGGTGGGAATGTGGGCGGTTCTGTTCTGCTTACCATAGATCGGGCTTATAAAATGAAGACAAGATGATAAGTTTGTGAGTGCTACATGTGAGATGAAAAGTTTTAGTGTTGCGTGTATGGCTGTTGACTGTGGCTGTGTTTGGTCTGCTTTCAGGAGAGGGGGATTATAAAGAGATTGGAGATTGTGTTCATATGAGTGGCTACAGCTCCACTGACCTGTGCCTCCCAGCGCTGGATTATCTGAGGAGATGTTCGCAGGTTTGGTTCTCAGTTTCTTCAGCGTCTGACAGTGGGTCAGTTCTGTCCACACTGTTCTGCCATACGTGGTCGTCATAGAGCAGACAGATCAGTATGATAAAAGACAGAATACTGAACAATATGAAATCCACACTGGAGAAGCAGTGTGCATGTCTCACAAGTCCATACTCCCTGTGTACTCGCATGTTTCTCTCACACGCTCAGGTCATGGTTTTGAGAGAAGGATGCATGGCTGAATATGAAATACACTCTCACTGTTGGAACATATTTACTTATTTTTTTCACTGATGTACAAACTTATTTTTCTACACACTTTATTCCTGTCATATTTGTCTGACCTGTCCTCAGCTGATTTACAAAACTGTGGAATAATTTTGATGTATCCCAATGGCTAAACTGATCTAACCGTTTTTAAGAAATATTTTGTGCTTGTGTATCATTATGTGTGCAGTTACTTGCAAATATCTACAAGATGCCTTCAAAGCCCGTGTTTCTTGGTGCACGGCTGGCCAGTCTGCCCACACGGGCACAGGAACGCTCAGCGGGCAGTGATGAGGGCATGGAAAGTGTTTTGGCCGAATTTGACGATGCTACAGGTGACGTTTAAAACTGACCTCCACATAACTACTACTACAAAGCCATCTCACATCCTAAATAAATGTGTGTGTCTCTGTCTGTGTGTGCGTGTGCTTGTCTGTGTGTGTGTCTGTGTGTGTGTGTTGTATGTGTGTGTGCGTGTGTGTGTTTGTGTGTGTGTGTGTGTGTGTGCGTGTGTGTGTGTGTATCTGTGTGTATCTGTGTGTGTGTGTGTTTGTATGTGTGCGTGTGAGTGTGTGTGTTTGTATTTGTGTGTATGTATGCGTGTGTGTGTGTGTACGTGTGTGTGTGCGTTTGCATTTGTGTGTATGTCTGCGTGTGTGTGTGTGTGTCTTTGTTTCTGTGTGTGCAGGTCTGATCCAGGTGTGGACCCTGTTGCTGGAGCAGCTGACTGCGGCCGTGTCAAACTGCCCTCGCCAGCACCAGCCGCCCACACTGGAGCTTCTCTTTGAGCTTCTCAGAGACATCACCAAAGTACCAGGTACCGTCTGCTCCAAGTACCAGGTACCGTCTGGTCCTAGTACCAGGTACCGTCTGGTCCTAGTACCAGGTACCGTCTGGTCCTAGTACCAGGTATGGTCTGGTCCAAGCCTCCGTCTGTGCTTTCATTAAAATCACACAAAAAGCAGAAATAAACTGCTTACCATAGGACTATAATACATACATACACACACACACACACACACACACACGCACATAAATACATACATACATAAATATTCTTTCATTTTCACAGTCATCACCTTTCTAAAACTGTATGAAGTCATTATAAACATATGAAATGAAATCTGTGGCCCATTAGTTTAGGGGATTTACCTGTTTGATAATTGCTGACACCACCTGGCTTCTGTTCAGTTCTGTCTCCTGGTTCTGAGCTTTGCTGTCACTTTCCACATCAGTCCAGATTTCATGTGCTGAACTGAATGATCCAGCATCAGTGCTGTCGGGTCAGAGCTCTGCTCTTTTTCCCCTGCAGGGCCCGGCTTCGCCATCTTCTCTGTGGTCCAGCTCCTCCTCCCTGTCATGTCGCTATGGTTGCAGCGTAGCCATGGTGACCACTCCTACTGGGATGTGGCAGCAGCGAATTTTAAGCATGCCATTGGGTTGTCCTGTGAGCTGGTGGTGGAACATATCCAAAACTTCATTCACTCAGGTAAATGCCACTTCACACACACACACACACACACACACACAGGAGAATAATGGACACAGCAGCGTGGAACTCTGTAACTCCACCTTGTCCAGTTTTGTCCCATGTCAGACATTATCCCGTACATAATTTCTGGGACTCAGGTGTAAAAATGATGTAATTTTATAGAGTCTCAGGTAAACGTCTGTTGTGTGTGCTGTTGTGTGTGCTGTTGTGAATGTCTGTTGTGTGTGCTGTTGTGAATGTCTGTTGTGTGTGCTGTTGTGTGTGCTGTTGTGAATGTCTGTTGTGTGTGCTGTTGTGAATGTCTGTTGTGTGTGCTGTTGTGAATGTCTGTTGTGTGTGCTGTTGTGAACGTCTGCTGTGTGTGTGCTGTTGTGAACGTCTGCTGTGTGTGTGCTGTTGTGAACATCTGCTGTGTGTGCTGTTGTGTGTGCTGTTGTGAATGTCTGTTGTGTGTGCTGTTGTGAATGTCTGTTGTGTGTGCTGTTGTGAATGTCTGTTGTGTGTGCTGTTGTGAATGTCTGTTGTGTGTGCTGTTGTGAACGTCTGCTGTGTGTGCTGTTGTGAATGTCTGTTGTGTGTGCTGTTGTGTAGATATCTGTTGTGTGTGCTGTTGTGAACATCTGCTGTGTGTGCTGTTGTGTAGATATCGGGTATGAGAGTCTAATCAACCTGATGCTGAAGGACCTGCTGAAGCTGCTGGTGGCGTGTGTGGCTGAACCGGCGGAAACCATCTCCAGAGTGGGCTGTTCCTGCATCCGGTCAGTCCCCAAATGTTTACCAGTCAACCCTCCGCTGTCTGACAGACCTCTCCTTTCTGAATAGACACATTACAGTCTGTTTCATGCCTTGGACTCCTTTAAATGAATGTAGTGCTTAGAGACAAGAGTGTTTTAAATAAATTCTCATCTAAACAGCTGTGGCCTGAAATGTTTTCCTGTTGCATGGGCTTAAAGGACAATAAAGTCACAGACGTGTAAGTTGTCGTGTGTCACTGAGGGAGCAGTAAGTCAGTAGACAGGTCAGTAGAGATTGAGCAGAGGGGCCTTTGCAGTGTGGGCTGAGTGGAGGCTGCTTTTTGTGCAGGTATGTGCTGGTGACTGCAGGGCCAGTGTTTACTGAGGAGATGTGGAGACTGGCATGTTCCTCCCTGCAGGAGGCCTTCTCCGCCACGCTGGAACCGGTTAAGGTGGGCGCCCTAAAGCCTCTGACAGAGAGTTCATGTCTTTGTCAATAGTAATGTTTGGGTCATCTTTTTAATTTTACCAGAAGATTCATTTGTAGCAGAGGCAGTCGGGTTGGGAGCTAAAATATCCGGTTTTGTGACGAATGAGATATTGCATCTGGTCTAGAAGCACAGTGTTTTGTGTGAATATGTAAACTCTGGGTTAGGTCAGGAGTGTGCTGTATACATGGCCGGTGACAGAGCTGTTTACATACCTGTGATAATGAAATAATGAAGAGGTTTTAATACTGGTCTCTGGGTTTCTGTAGAACCTGCTGGCGTGTTTCCACAGCGGCTCGGACAGTTTTACAGGTGACGCCTGTGAAGTGAAGGTGGCCGCACCGTCACACTCAGCTTCTGCGGAGGCCGAGTACTGGAGAATCCGTGCCATGGCACAGCAGGTACCCCCGCTGACCTTGACCCTGACCCTGACCCTGAACCAAAAACCCTAAATGCTTCATCGGAGAGATGCATTTTTGGGCACACAGAAGACTTGAGTCCTGTGTCAGGATGTGATTGTGTCCTGTGTGAAATGAATCATAAAGGAGCCAGAGGGAAGTAAATTGGGTTCCGTGTTAAGCACACGTCTTAGCACACGCGTGACTATGACAGTTTAACACGAAGCTCCTGTGTCTGTGTGACCAGTGAACTGATTAGCTTTTGTCTGTTTATTTTCTTAATGTTTGTATCAGGTTTTTATGATGGACACTCAGTGTTCTCCAAAAACACCCAGCAGCAGGGAGGGCTTTGAGCATGCTCAGTCCTGTGTGCTGATTATAGAACTGCCGTCTGATCAGAAGGCCAACGGCCACACCCAGAAAAGGTAAATGACAAATCTTTATAGTCACACCAACTCAGCAATGATCAAATGGTCCTCTCACAAGAGACATTCAATAAACAAGAGCCCTGAATAATAGAATAAATCTATCACTTCAGAAAACTCTCTCAGTACTGGGATAAAATCAGCTACTACAATCTGAAAGAATGTTACACACCTGCAATATGAGAGAATATTACACACCTGCAACATGAGAGAATATTACACACCTGCAACATGAGAGAATATTACACACCTTCAATATCAGAGAATATCACACACCTGCAACATGAGAGAATATTACACACCTGCAACATGAGAGAATATTACACACCTGCAACATGAGAGAATATATATCACACACCTGCAATATGAGAGAATATATATCACACACCTGCAACATGAGAGAATATTACACACCTGCAATATGAGAGAATATTACACACCTGCAATATGAGAGAATATCACACACCTGCAACATGAGAGAATATTACACACCTGCAACATGAGAGAATATTACACACCTGCAATATGAGAGAATATCACACACCTGCAACATGAGAGAATATTACACACCTGCAACATGAGAGAATATTACACACCTGCAACATGAGAGAATATTACATACCTGCAATATGAGAGAATATATATCACACACCTGCAACATGAGAGAATATTACACACCTGCAATATGAGAGAATGTTACACACCTGCAATATGAGAGAATATTACACATCTGCAATATGAGAGAATATTACACACCTGCAACATGAGAGAATATTACACACCTGCAATATGAGAGAATATTACACACCTTCAATATGAGAGAATGTTACACACCTGCAATATGAGAGAATGTTACACACCTGCAATATGAGAGAATGTTACATAGCTCCACCTCATTGCTCTGAAAAAGCACATCTTAAATTTGTAGGTGTATCTTCTCTGAGCTGAAGAGTAGTTTGTCTGTTTGTGCAGTAATGAGAGGCTTTGTCCTGAAACACTGGAGTTTTAACATCTCTTCACTGGCCCTACTCTCTAATGCTGCTTTACTGCTATATGCAGAGACACACTGCTGTCAGAACTGTGTCCACAGCAAGTAACACTTTACCTGTGGACCTGTGAATATATATGTATATGTTAGTATTGCTGAGTCATTTGGTTGGTTTGTTTGGTAATGAATATGATCTTATGTAAATGAGCCTTGTGCGTATGTCTGTTTTACTCACCTGCTCCACACGACACAGGAAAATTGGGTAAGGCACTGCCATATTTAATCACACCCCCACTCCACACCTCTCTGTCTTCCTGCTTCAGCCATGCTGCATGTCTGTCCCTGCTCACCCATGTCCTCTCTCTCTCTCTCTCTCTCATCAGTTAGTCTGTCTAGTTGCATCACTCTCTGTCTCTCTTTCTATTTTCTCTCTCTCTCTCTCTCTCTCTGTCTGTTTAATTTGTGCTCCTTGCATGATCTGGAATCATGTGCAAGACAGTCTATTCAATGCTTTAAATGATGAAGGTCGTCTTGGTGGTCTTTTTTGTCATATTAATATTTTCATGGATGGAATACAGATCTCTCTGTTGACTCAGTTTCTGAGTCTATAGATCAGGCCGTTCACATTAAGCATAACCCTAAACAAAGCCCTAATACTAAACAAAGCCCTAATCCTAAACAGAGCCCTAATCCTAAACAAAGCCCTAATCCTAAACAGAGCCATAATCCTAAACAGAGCCCTAATCCTAAACAAAGCCCTAATCCTAAACAAAGCCCTAACCCTAAACAGAGCCCTAACCCTAAACAGAGCCCTAACCCTAAACAGAGCCCTAATCCTAAACAGAGCCCTAATCCTAAACAAAGCCCTAATCCTAAACAGAGCCATAATCCTAAACAGAGCCCTAACCCTAAACAGAGCCCTAACCCTAAACAGAGCCCTAATCCTAAACAGAGCCCTAATCCTAAACAAAGCCCTAATCCTAAACAGAGCCATAATCCTAAACAGAGCCCTAATCCTAAACAGAGCCCTAACCCTAAACAGAGCCCTAATCCTAAACAGAGCCCTAATCCTAATGAAGCCCTAACCCTAAACAGAGCCCTAACCCTAAACAGAGCCCTAATCCTAATGAAGCCCTAATCCTAAACAGAGCCCTAACCCTAATGAAGCCCTAATCCTAATGAAGCCCTAATCCTAAACAGAGCCCTAATCCTAAACAGAGCCCTAATCCTAATGAAGCCCTAATCCTAAACAGAGCCCTAACCCTAATGAAGCCCTAATCCTAATGAAGCCCTAATCCTAATGAAGCCCTAACCCTAAACAGAGCCCTAACCCTAAACAGAGCCCTAATCCTAATGAAGCCCTAATCCTAAACAGAGCCCTAACCCTAATGAAGCCCTAATCCTAATGAAGCCCTAATCCTAAACAGAGCCCTAATCCTAATGAAGCCCTAATCCTAATGAAGCCCTAATCCTAAACAGAGCCCTAATCCTAATGAAGCCCTAACCCTAATGAAGCCCTAATCCTAAACAGAGCCCTAATCCTAATGAAGCCCTAATCCTAATGAAGCCCTAATCCTAATGAAGCCCTAATCCTAAACAGAGCCCTAATCCTAATGAAGCCCTAATCCTAAACAGAGCCCTAATCCTAATGAAGCCCTAACCCTAATGAAGCCCTAATCCTAAACAGAGCCCTAATCCTAATGAAGCCCTAACCCTAATGAAGCCCTAATCCTAATGAAGCCCTAATCCTAAACAGAGCCCTAATCCTAATGAAGCCCTAACCCTAATGAAGCCCTAATCCTAAACAGAGCCCTAATCCTAATGAAGCCCTAATCCTAATGAAGCCCTAATCCTAAACAGAGCCCTAATCCTAATGAAGCCCTAATCCTAAACAGAGCCCTAATCCTAATGAAGCCCTAACCCTAATGAAGCCCTAATCCTAAACAGAGCCCTAATCCTAATGAAGCCCTAATCCTAATGAAGCCCTAACCCTAATGAAGCCCTAACCCTAATGAAGCAGTTCCTGTTGCAGCAGGCACTGGCTCTGCCTCTGCATCTGTCTCTGCATCTGTCTCTGTGTCTGTGTCTGACTCTATCTCTGACTCTGTCTCCGACTGTCTCTGTCTCTGCCTCTGTCTCTGTCTCTGTCTCTGACTCTGTCTCCGACTGTCTCTATCTATGTCTCTGACTGTCTCTGTCTCTGACTCTGACCTGCTATGAACGGTCCTGGCCCATCTCACTATATTTCTACAGAATGTTCCATGAGAGAGTGAAAAGGTCATAAAAACAATTTTACATAGAACTGCCTGTGTCCCTTTGCGTCGGTCAGAAGAGAATATTGAATGAAGGGCACGTTTCCATGGGTACTTGCAAAATGTAACTTTTGGATGCAGAAGCGTATGTTTGTTTGTTTGTTTACATGTTTACAATGTCATCTGACTTCCCAGGATCCCCTTCAGGACCATTGTGGTCAGTCTACTCTCCCACCAAGTGCTGCTGCAGAACTTGTATGACATTTTACTGGAGGAATTTCGGAGGGGTTCGGGGGGTGGCGAGGGGGAGGACGCAGAGCGTGTCATGCCCGTGGGGGAGGTCAAGCCCATGGGTTTCCTTAACTACATCTCCATGCAGAACCTTGCTATCATCTTCGATTTACTGTTAGATTCGTACCGCACGGCACGAGACTTTGACACACGCCCGGGGCTAAAGTACCTCCTCATGAGGGTGTCTGGTGTGTGTGGAGCTGCCAACCTCTACCGCCAGTCCGCAATGAGCTTCACCATTTACTTCCAGGTACTGTATTTACAGAGTGGTGTAGAGTATGCTGCTGACACGCAGCAGTATGATCATTTTGATTTATGTCTTTCACTGTATACTCTGGGTAGTCCGATGTCTTCCTGTCAGAAACATAACAGATATTGAATTCACAGTTTAAACCACTGTGTAAAATGTTTCCTCAGCATTCCCTACCCACACTGCATGCAGGACTACCGTTTAATGTTTCTCTGTCTATCACTGTTTTTCCCTCATGTGTACTTTGACTGACGGGCAAAAAACGCCTGTAAAATGAGTTTTGTCTTCTCTGTGCCCTGCTGTCTGGGCACTGACAGAGAAGCATGACTAAACTGTGTGTTGGCACCGTTGGCAGGCTCTGCTGTGTGCCATGCTGAATAACCAGGAGGGTATCACAGTGGAGCAGGTGAAAAAGATCTTGAGTGAGGAAGAGGAAGGTAGCTCAGATTCATCACAGCCTTGCTCATCTGAGGATGAAGATATCTTTGAGGAGACGGCCCAGGTGAGTCCACCGCGGGGCCGGGAGAAGCGGCAGTGGCGTGCGGCTCTCCCGTCTCTCAGCACGCAGCCGGCCAGCGGCATGGACTGGGCCTGGCTCATCAAACGGCTGCACAAGCTCTGCATGGACCTCTGCAACAACTACATCCAGATGCATCTGGACATGGAGAGCGGCGCGGATGAGCCGCCCGCCGCCCTGCTCCGGACGGATCCCCTCTACTTCCTACCCCTCTTCCCCTCCGAAACCTCCACCCCTTCCCCGGGCGGCCCGTCCGCACACGGCACGCCTTTGGAGGACGGGCCGCGCCCGCCGGCCACGGGGAGCCCCTCGGAGGAGGCGCACGGCCCCGGCGCCGACGGCCCGCCCGCGCTCAGAGGAGGCGAGCGGAGGGACCCGGGGCGGAAAAAGGACTGGTGGGAGAGTGCTGGGAACAGGCTGTACACCATCGCCACCGACAGGACCATCTCCAAACTCATGACCCAGTACAAGAAGCGCAAGCAGCATCAGAGCCAGAGTGGCTTTGGAAAGGAGGCCAAGGCCGGGCAGAAGGGGACAGAGACTGGCTCGCTGAGAGGGCTCGGCTCCCCGGCGCCACAGCGGCCCCAGCAGCTGTTAGAGCAGCAGGGGCCCATGCGTCACTCCTTCAGCGCAGGGCCGGAGGTGCTGAGACAGGACAAGAGACCACGCTCGGGCTCTACGGCCAGTTCAAACAATATATCGCTCCGGGACTCGGAGGCACAGATACAGGTGAGAGAGGAGCATGCTGGGTAATGCAGTCTACTAGCAGTTGAAGAAAATGTTGATAAAATAATCAAAGTGGCATTTGTTGGATTTAAAGGACAAGAAAACTAACCATTTATTATACTGATCATGTCAGAGTAAATTTATTTAACCAGTTATTATACTGATCATGTCAGAGTAAATTTATTTAACCATTTATTCTACTGATCATGTCAGAGTAAATTTATTTAACCATTTATTCTACTGATCATGTCAGAGTAAATTTCATTAAAGAAAATTTGTTTTGATGGTGAATGACAGATTTTCTTTGTTCCGTAGGCGTGGACCAACATGGTTCTGACCATACTGAACCAAATCCAGCTCTTACCCGACCAGACGTTCGTAGCTCTCCAGCCGGCCGTCTTCCCCTGTATCAGTCAGCTGACCTGTCACGTCACCGACGCCAGGGTCCGACAGGCACTGCGTGAGTGGCTTGGGCGGGTGGGGCGGGTCTATGACATCACTCTGTGAGGTCACAGTCAAGCTTTTTTTTGTTTTTTTATCATGGATGGTTGCCATTAACATTCCTTTCTTCTGATTGTAATGGAAGCTTTGCTTTGATGTGTATTATTGCTTTAGCACTGGAGAGTGCACAGTGTGCTCTGGTGGATATATACTCGACCAAACTAAAGCTACCTTGTGTTTGAATTTGCTTATGCATTTATGGGAATATCCAGTCATTTCTGTGCAACATGCATTATTTGATGTGTTCACTCTATAATATCTACAGTCTGTATTTCAAATGTGAATGTTTCTGTCCCGGTATTTATTGTAAAAAACTATAACAGTGCCATGTATGAATACATGTTTTATTCACATCTGAATTCTCCATACATGCTAAATGATTCATATTTGTTTTGGTCTTCTATAAAAGTTGTTTTATTTTGTTTCCTTTTGCCCTCTGGGTAACACTGCTACACCTCCCCTCCACCTAGTGTTATGTGCCACATTATATTATGTGCCCCCGTCTGCCGCATTATAAAGCATACTTTAATACTCATAACATAATCATTAATAAATACTCATAACACAATCATTAATAACACCCCCTTCCTGATGGAGATCTGCACCAGGGCACACCTGCTCTCCTTCCACCCATGCTTGGAAACAGAATATTTGAGACTATCCAGGACTTTAATTAGAAGATTTAGCCATTCCAAATCAAATATCTCAGATCCATTAACATTCAGCAGACCACTAATCAATAAAGTACCATCTCTGGGCCACATTTCACCCTGTGACTACTGCTGACTCACTGCTCTCCACTCAGAATATCTAACATGTCATAGAAATGACTGGATATATCTCCACTCCACCATGAAGATGGTTTCCCAGAGTTCAGTGAGATACACTGCAGAGCTCCCCAGTTACAGCTGCTTCAGTTCATTTACGCAGTTCCTCCTGATAGCTGCTTTTTCTGCTTCAAATGGATTGAAATAGTATCACGTTCATGTTATATTTATTATTATTATTTTATTTATTGAATTTGAATGTAATATTTGTTTGTTTGCTAACTAGAACATTAGTCAGATATGGCTTGCCAGTCTGATATGTTACAAAGTAAATTATGTTTCAGCGTATTTTATTTATTTATTTCTATTATAACCTATTTGATAAGTGGTTGTTGCCATGGAAAAGGCTTTAACTGAATTCTAAAGAGCTGCATCAGTCACACAGATGTTGATCACACAGCTGAATGCTTACTTATTCCTTTTTCTGAGAAAAAAAAACCCTACTCTAAATGCTGTGGATCAGATTTGAACGTGTGGCATTTGCTGTATGGCTGAGGATGATTTTGCCTCTGAATCATCTGCTTTCTTGGTTTATTTTTAATGATCAGTGTGTGCTCTATTATAGCACTGTAATGATTCTGTCAGAATACTCTTTCATCGGTCAGTTTTGAGTTTGTCATATGACTTTATGAAATGAAGATATCATAAGCTAAACTATTTGTGGATGAAGTCACTTTAGATGGAGAGTGGCCAGATGGGCAATGGGAAAGGCTGATGTGACCCTCTGTTTGTATTTCTGAATATTGAAGTTTGGAAGACAAAATGGACCAAAGACAAGTAGTGCAGATTTTGTGTGGGTTCTCATTTTGTGAATTTGTGTTTAGTGTTGTATTGCAAAGCCGAGTGCATTTTCAGATCTCATAAGTAGCTGGCTCATCTTTGGAAAGGGACGTTTGTTTGTGTTTTCAAAATCGCAGCAAGATGTATTTAAAAAAGATGTATTTAAAAAAGATGTATTTAAAAAAGAGGATCTGGGGGGTATTCCAGAAAGCGGGTTTAGAGGATACTCAGAGTTAGTTAACAGAGGAAGTAATAAACCTCCTAATAGAAGAGCCCTATGGCTTCATTCTCCTAGCAAAATAAAGCCATAGGGCTCTTCCATTAGGAGGTTTACTACTTGCTCTGAGTTAACTAACTCAGAGTTTTCACTAAACCTGCTTTCTGGAATAACCTCCCTGAAAATAACTCTTATTCTCTGGCCCAGTCAACACTCTTCATCTTCTGCATAACACATGCATAAGAGCACTCCAGAAATATAGGCTCAAAGTCTGGAGGGGACAGCATAAAGCATGGACCAGTTATCGCTGGTAGTGATGACTTTTCAATCCCCAAAAACATGACACTGTGTCCTGAAAAAGACTTTTTACAGCAACAGAAACAAACACACACAGACACGCACGCAAGCACACATACACACATACACACAATCTAAGTCTGGTTCCAGAATCACTTGTCTGTCTTTTGCGCCTTTATTTAAAGGGCCAAATTTTGATGAAAGCACATGTTTCATTCAAAAATATTTAGGGATTATTTTGTGAGTGTATTTAAGCACATGTTTCATTCAAAAATATTTAGGGATTATTTTGAGTGTATTTAAGCAAAGTACAGCGTTACATGTTGCTCTGTTTCAACCTATTTGCTTCTGTGCAATGTATTTATGTAATGACCAAATTACAGACTCACAAAAAACCTAGAGTGCCATTCTACTCCCTGTTTCTATCTTAACTACATATCAATCATCCTCATATCATATCAGTCATTTTCATATCAATGTAATTATGCCTTACTTAACAAAAACAAGGTCTGTTAATTACAATGTCTGTGATGTTAGACATGAATGGTGCAAAGCTGATTTTTTACTTGTTTGAAGTGATCCAGTCATTTCAGTAATGAGGACTTGTTTGAAGTGATCCAGTCATTTCAGTAATGAGGACTGTACCATGCTGTGCATCTCTCTCGTTTTGCACAGGTCAGCTGTCAACCAGTCAGATATTAATGCCCATATGTTCTCAATATGTTCTAGTGTTTGTCAGATTGCATTTTATGTTGTATGTGTTATAGAAATAAATAAGCAAAGTTATGGTTTTGAGTTTGTGTGTGTGCTTATACTGAGCTACTCCTGCATAACAAATTATTTGACATTTGTTTCATTCATTGGGAACACCAAATATGAATAAGTAGTTCTGCTCTTAAACAAATATTTTAGATTAATAGTGATTCCATGTAACTCATCCTAGATTTACCTGAAAAAAAGTCACAAGTATTTACAATCAAATCCAGTGCCCTGAGCAGTGTCCTCTGCTTTAAGACATATTTATCATTTTCTTATAAACTGCTATTAATATTTATGCTTTTAAATGGTGAAAACAAACAGTTTAAAAGGAGGAGGAATTCATTTAAAATAACAATGAAATAGAACAAAACAAAATCAACAACACGGAATAATTTAATATAAAATCTGTGACCACTTGGTTCCATACAATATGACGGAGGTGAGGAGACAGGCGCTAAGAGCAGCTCTAAGGTAACGGGTCATGTCTGTGAGCCGCCGTCATCTCCCCGCGGTTTCCGGGACGGATCCAGACTGGTGCCTTCATACATGACTTTTTTTTTAATGCCATCCTGAATGAGGCGCTGTTGCACCCGGAGTTTGGCGTTATTGTATCTACAGTAAAACCTTTCAACAGAAAAACAGAACCAAAATCAGTCATTTGGCAGAGAAACTAATGTCACATTAACTTAGCCTTCAGTGACAAGGCAATGAGAAAGCAGTATATCTGAGTATTAAAGCGTTCCCTTGGTTTACATAATAGCCAACAGGACAACAGCAAACTGTAACAATTTATCGTAGGTCCACATACCACGATCCGAGTGTTGTTAATATAAATCCAGCCACACCTGCATCAAAAGACCTCTTCACTCTGCCTGAAAAGGAGAGACATGCCAATGAACACTAGGCAGGCTTCAGGACGCCCGTCACAACTCAAACACTTTACAGTCCTCTGACACTTCTATTGGTTTAACTCCGTCACACACACATATATATTCGTCTGCATACTTACTTGTCGCTAAAAAGTACGCGAGCCCAGAAACCACTGATCCCCCTGCGCCGTGCAAAAGCGCCTCGCGAGCACATGGAGTATTTTGAATATCAAGGATCCCCATCAGTTTAAGCGACTGTAAGAAACATTCACATCCGAGCCATTAGATCAGTCACTGAAGGAACCCCGAAAATTTGTTCTGTCTGAACGAGGCTTTCAAATGATAGACTGCAGAGTGTGTTTATACAAATGTATTGACGCCTTTAATAAAATCGCTCATTATTTACAGTGACAACTCAGTGAATTTTCTGTGGACCTGTGTGATATTTTCCTTAAAGTCGAAAGTGTTAAGGTTATTGTCAGTTCTTAGTATTTCAGTGCACGAATGTCATAACCTGCGGCTTTGAACGACTTCCTGTTTCACTAAGGTTGAACAGTGAAGAAGCACGCGTGAAACCCATTTGCCTTCCACCGCTATGTATAAACCCAGATAAATCACGAACGGAGACAGGCAAACAGCTCCGTGTTTTGGTGGGCTGTGGTTGACCTCCATAAAGCACATAACGAACACGTACAAAAAATATGTTAATTTGTTTTACAAAACAAAACTGCTATTAGTCCCCGTACACAAAAACTTGCCAAAATTTGGGGGTGACTCTCTCTTCTAAACAAGAGGTGAACACACTTGTGACACACATAAAACCCTTAACCTGCGTGTACAGAATTACAGTGAGTAAACAGTGAGTGTAATGCCAGCTTTCAGGTGCAATGCCGGTGGATGCGACAGAGACCGGGGGACTGTGGTAACGTTAACAAACGAAGAATTTGAGACTGTCAATGAAGAGTGATGGACTTGCCTGTTTCTTGCTACTCTGCTCTTCCTCAGCCATTTTCGCATTCTGTTGTAATTAACCTTATATCGAAGGTCTCCCGTGCCTAGTCATAACACTTGTGTGATGTAAGAAAAGTGACGTAACTCATTTTGTACCATGGCGGTCCGTCCGTAAAAGGATCCTGACTGCAAAGCTAACCAAGCTTGTTTAGGTTCCGTGATGCGAAAAGAATTTTTAAGGTCAGGGAATATTTTGACAATGATATATAAGCAGGGGTAGAGAAAGTAAAAGTAGAAGTACTCTTGTTAAAAAGTACTCTAGGTAGAGTTGAAGTATCCATCCTGAGATATATTTAAGTAAGAGTACAATAGTCACTCGTTTACAATTTATAAAAACAGTTGTCGACAAAAAAAAGCACTCTAAGTTGAGTAAAACTGACCAGTTTAACTCAATTTAGAGTACTTTTTTTTTTTTTTTTAGCAAGAGCACTTCTACTTTTACTTTTTCCACCCGGTATGTAAGAATACAAATGCATAATGCTATATTTTTCACTTAGACCACTATATAATCCATAATTTATAATCTGGATGAAACTGAATATGTTCTTCATCAACTGAAACAGCTGTAGAAACACTGCACTGTAGAAAAGGAAACACAGTCGTAATTAGGTGTACCTTCGTGGAGAGCCTTCATATCACTTTTTAGTCTCACAGTTTAGCTGAGTGAAATTTAGTCCTGTGGCCTATGACGGTTACCCTGCCTCCTAAAGATCCTTGAGATATTCCTGCGGTTACCTAAACAGCGGCACTGAGGTTTCCATGACTCCCAGTTTACTGATCAGTAAACACACTGTAATTTACACTGTACGGACACTTCTAAAGACGATCTTTCTCTTTGTTTCAAAACATCTCCTACAACCACAGAAAAGACTGTGTCCACTCAGCTGATCACAGCCCAGCGGTTTGTCGCGTCGCACACTGAGTCAGAATGAACAGCGCTGTGTTTCCGTTCTCACTGTTTGTCACACTGAGATGGGGCAGAAGCTTTATGCCAGGGAGGTCACATAATCCACACAGGATTAAGTGAAGGGCAGCAGAACACAGTCTGACGTTACACTTTGCTATCAAGGCTCCTGTAAAGTATATAAACCAGATTTATGCACTACAGACAGTTAGCACAGCCCGCTGAGCCAGCGCTGAGAAGGTAAGGTTTACTCTATGACTCTATCCTCAGAACCGCTCCAGACCAGAGTCTGACACAGGCGATGTCAATTCTCACATGAGGAGCTTTATTACAGATTTTTTTTAATAGATTTGTTTGTGTGTTCTTAAACATATGTCCTTGTTTAAGTAACTCAGAGTGTACATCACTGTTTTACTAGTGACATGCTGCTCCACTGTTTTTCATGAATTTGAATGACTGATAGAAACTTTAATTATATCCATTCAAACTTATACTATATCTGCATGATTAATTTCAGTCTCACTGTTTATTAACAGTGATGCACCCGCACCGTTGTCTCCTATTCATTCTAAATTCAATGATAATTTTCACAGAGTCCAAATTCAATGATAACTTTCACAGAGTCCAAATTCAATGATAACTTTCACAGAGTCCAAGTTCAATGATAACTTTCACAGAGTCCAAGTTCAATGGCTGTTGTAGAACAGACAGACAGAAAGCATTATCTCCTCATCAGCTGCACTGGGGAAGGAATAGATTCTGAGACTGTTTGTTTAGTCATGTAAAAGCCTTAAATATTCCTTTACCTCAGACTGGTCTTTTGTTACAGGATGTCAGCTGTTTCCGTCTGTGTGTTTCTCCTCTCCCTGAGCCTGTCCCACCTGCTCAGCTCAGGGGCGGTGTCTGCTCTGCAGCCCTGTGAGCCCGTTAATGAGACTGTGTCCGTGGAGAAAGAGGGCTGCCCTAAATGTCTCGTGTTCCAAACATCCATCTGCAGTGGCCACTGCCTGACTAAGGTAACTGCACTGTACCATTAGATCTGTGACTGATTTCCTTTGATTTGCTCAAACTATACATGAGCAAAGCAGAAAGAACATACAACAGACATCTAAAATATTCTAGACAAAATTTAACATGTTAACATCATTTTGACATGTTAACATCATCCTCATGTTATCATGCCAGTACGCAGGGAAATGGACAGAACTCTGTTTCCTCTCTCTCTTTCAGGAGCCTGTGTATAAAAGCCCATTCTCCACCGTTTACCAGCATGTGTGTACGTATCGGGACGTCCGATACGAGACCCTTCGCCTGCCTGACTGCCCCCCCGGGGTGGATCCTCATGTGACCTTCCCTGTTGCCCTGAGCTGTGACTGCAGCTTATGCACCATGGACACATCTGACTGCACCATCGAGAGCCTAAAGCCAGACTTCTGCATCTCTCAGAGAGCTCTCCTCCATGACTCCTGATTATTTCTTAGGGTTAGGGTTAAGGTCAGGGTTAGGGTTATGGTTAAGGTCAGGGTTAGGGTCAGTCACATATTTCCAAATTCATTTGCAACCCTACTTCCCTCCCTCAACCCCATTGTCAAGAAAATGCAGATAAAATGAACCACATGAAAAATAAACATTTAAATTTAAAATCAGTTGGGAAGGTGGTGCTTGGCCATTGTCTTCAAATGGAATCAGTCACATGTTCCTCCTATGGTACAGTACAGTAATGTTCACATGTTCCTCCTACGGGACATTAATGTTCACATGTTCCTCCTAGTACAGTAATGTTCACATGTCCTTCCTGTGGTACATTAATGTTGTCCAAACTGTGAACTCTAAACTAAACCCCTGGCCAGTAGCAGGTTTCCCATCACTTTAATGTTAAACTCCAGACAACCCCAAAGAAACACAGCACTCCAAAGAAATGAGGCTTGTTGACCTACAGACAAAACCACATCTCTAATGCATATTAGGAAACTTTATGTGGAAAAATGAGTTCTGATGCAGTAATCAAGCTTTATTTACTTTAGCACAGAAAAGTTGGGTATAATATGTTATCACATTTTATAACTACACAATTGAGGCTCGAAAAATGAATGTTATTTGCAAAGCCACTACAAAAGAAAGCTTCTGGAAAATGTCTCAGATTATTATTTATGAAATATCTTTCTTTCATTCTTTCTCTCTTAACAATTAAGAGCTAGTCGGAAGGTCACTGGACAAAGAACAATAACGAGCTAGCATCCAGAGAAGAATTCTGATGCATCCACGGAAGCACACTCATCGGGAAACATTTTGGCTCTCCTACAAAAAAGATTTTAACATAAGCAGTCTCTTCCTGGACAAAGTCAACTCCTTTTAGTCAATTAACCTTTTAAAATTCAGCAGTGTCTTTTTCTTTGTCTGTTTGTGTTTTAAATTTGACTGTCAGGAAGCTTGAACACAAATCATAAACTACACAGTCAACAGAGCAGATTTTGAGTGTTTTACCCACATAATCTGGAGAATCTTCACTGCCTCAGAATCCCCACTGGGCACATCTCTTTTAGTGATTTAAGACACAAAACAGAGAAAAAACAGAGACAAGAGACACGTTTAACAAGACTGAACAAAGCAACTCTTTACCTCTGTGAGCTGATTTATAATTTTTGAATTATAATTTTATAATTCAAACGCTTTGCTAATGTCCAAAACACAGACTGAAGTGTAACAAGGTTTTGTTCTGTAACACTCTGCACTGTTACTGACCTCTGTGCGACTGTCCTGAGGATCTCGTTACACTCAGCGTCATCGGTGACATCATCATCAGTCAGCGCTGAAAGGAAAACAGACACAGCTGTGGGTTATGCCAGGCTGTCTGCCTTCACTGGCCCTGTTATACTGAGCGTCTGTAACACGTTCAGTGTTCAAGTGTTGGCTGCGCTGTGGGAATATTTAATCTGATCATGATCAGATTGTCATCACAGCCTGGGTGAATTTTTCTCTTTACAAAATCTGAAATGTTTTCCCTGACAATGAGGTGTAACTGTTTGTTGAGACAGTCATGGTAATGTGTATTTATTATCAGACAGGAGTGTATATGGCAGACGGCTGTGTCAGGACTCACTGGTGCAGTTTGTGTGACAGAGGTTGAGGGTTGGTGTAGACGTGTCGGAACAGGCCACGCGGTTACTGAGCTGGAAGGCACCGTACAGGGTTCCCACTCTGATCCCTCTCCCACTGCAGTCAGGCTGATGCTGGTGGCTCCGAGAGGATCTTCCAGAACCTCCTGAACTCATATCAAACTTGATGGGCCCTGGCTGGGTGGTGAGTGCCGTGTTGAAGCCGGAGGTCAGGTTAACCTTGCAGACAGCTGCGAGGAGAGATCCACATCAGACACAAAGCATGGAGTGCATTCAGGAGCTCACAGTAACGATTAGTTTTACATATCACCCACTCTGTGTGACCAGTTCCTCTGCTGAGATGTCGCCCGGGCGTCGGCGCGTTCCTGACACGACGTTTTCCACTATTGTCCTCAGGTCACATTTATTCAGGATCCCGGCAGCCTCATGGAGCACAAAGAGCATGACTGCCAGGGCAGCTTTCGCCGCCAGAGCCGTCCTCATCTTCTCCTAGAGTCTTATTTCCACACAGACACGGGATCCTTAATATACTCCAACTGCTGGACCACCCAGTGGACACTTACTCATTAGCATCCATCAGACCGGATGTCTCTGTTCAGCTTGTATTCATCTGTTTACTGCATTAGTTGTACACAGAAACAGCCCCTCACTAAATACAACCTGAAACTCAATCTCACAAATCCTTACAGTAGTGAAATTTAGCCATAGGAGTGAGTTGTGTGTTTAAAAGAAAAGCATTTCATCCATTCACATCTAGTAACACAACACCTCTGACTAATTACTGAGTGAGATTCTTAAAAGCATAGTTCCATACAGAAGGACTTCAATCTGTGTACTATCATTTCTCAAACAAACAACAGTCACTTAGTTACCAATGGCACTATATTCAAATGGTGGAACCCTGCCGTAATAATGTAAACTGTGCTCTTCTGTACAGACCGCCCAGTTCTTTGGAAACACATGTTCTGACAGAGGAGCAGACTGTATGTCTCTGTCCTGTAAAACACCCCCATGAGTGAGAATACTCACTGTGTTCACATGATCAATCATGAATTTCACCTTTTTACTAAATATCAGAATCTTTCTTTATGGAATTGTTAGGTCTTTAACACACACTGAAGACCAACTGGGCTTTACTGCAAACTTTTATATAATTCCAGTGTAAACTGTCTCAAAACAGAAACATGGAGGAAGAACAAACTACATAGAAAGACATTTTTCATGTGATGTTCAGACTCTCCATGTTAAACAGTCATTCCCTATGGAATGAAGCGGTGGTTCACATCCGTCCAGTTTCTGCATGGACTCCCCTTTTCACGCAGTTATGGGCAGACAGACCAAACAAACTCAACCATTTTTAAAATAAAGACATCTTTATTTCATAGTTCTACTGAGACTGCCCCTGGCTGTTTGTGTCATAAAAATTTAATTTCTTCAATTTACGTCTGTTGAGATGTCATGAGCAGCTCATTCAACAGTAAAGAATAAGGATATAACCCAACCTGACTGTCACACACATCACATTTACAAATATTATGTGTACCCATATGGTGGCCAACACGTACTGAAATTTTCAGAAGTAGTAGAAACATACTGTACTGTCATTTTTGACTTTCATTTTGATTCTCATTACAACAATATACTTCCACTGAATATCATTACTCTGGCCTAATTAAGACCGGTTTGAATGACAAAACAATAAAAGAAAATGCAATCTTTTAGGGCCAGACATGGAAACATGTAGAGTCTATTCTGAGTGTGCTGGTATCTCTTTAAGACCCTTGCCATGGGGTCTGACATGCTTGTGGAGCAGTCCTTTGCAGGAGAGGTCCTCTGTCATGTGCACTCCCAAGAACTTAGTGCTGCTGATGGCCGTACCATCGATGGTCAGGGGGGTTTTGTGGGCGCTGGTCTTTTGACTTCAGGAAGACCAGCGCCCACCATACCCCCCTGACCATCGATGGTATGGACGTGGAGAGAGTCAGCAGTGCTAAGTTCTTGGGAGTGCACATCACAGAGGACCTCTCCTGGTCCTCACATGTCACTGCGCTCTCCAAGAAGGCCCAGCAGCGTCTCCACTTCCTGCGGCGCCTGAAGAAGGCGAGTCTCCCCCAATTCATCCTCACCTCATTCTACAGAGGCACCATAGAGAGCATTCTGACCAGCTGTATCACTGTCTGGCATGGGAACTGCAAGGCCTGCGACCGCAAGTCCCTACAGTGGATAGTGAAGACAGCTGAAAAGATCATAGGAACTGCTCTCCCATCCATGCAGGCCATCTACAATGCACGGTGTACCCGAAAGGCGCTCAGCATCGTGAAGGACCCTGCTCACCCTTCCCACATCCACTTCACTCTCCTATCCTCTGGCAGGAGGTAACGGGGCATCCGTGCTGCCTCCACCCAACTATGCAGCAGTTTCAGTCCTCAGGCTGTGAGGTTCCTCAACAGCTTGAACACTCAGAACGTCCAAACAGCAACCATCTGACCTCTCCGCTGCACAATAAATTGCACTTTTGCACAATCAACTGCACGAACACCCCAAACAACTCACCTACCTGCTCAATGCCAATACTGCTGCCAGTAATTCACTGTCCGTGTAAGGTGTGCTTGTTATGTCTAGGTTAGTAATATGTAGGTAAAACTTCAACAATTGTATGTTGTTGAAGTTTTACTCTTTACTCAGTACTTTCTGTTCTTTACTGAATACTTCTTGGGGCTTTTTTTTGTGCTCAGTATTTATTTGCATTATTTATTTGTTTTATGTGCTATTTATTTGGTATTTGTTTATGTGGCACTGTGGGCCTGTATGTATGAGTCATGCATATGCGGAAATGACAATAAAAGCAGTCTAAGTTAAACAGGCTGGTGCAGTGTGTACAGGTGTACAGGTGAGAGTGTTGTTCCCTTCCAAGAGCTCCCCAATGATTGACGCTCCGATCACCACTGAGGGTTCCGTGGTGTCCTAAATCCAGGTCAACCAAAAACCTTGGCGTGACCCTGGATGACCAGCTGAACTTCTCAAGCCACATTGCGGCGGTCACTCGATCCTGCAGATTCTCCCTCTACAACATCAGGTGGATCCGCCCCTTCCTCACGCAACAAGCGACCCAGCTCTTGGTCCAAGCATTTGTCTTCTCCCGCCTGGACTACTGCAGCGCCTTACTGACCGGCTTACCGGCCTGTGTTATCAGGCCGCCTCAGCTAGTTGAGAATGCTGCTGCACGTCTGGTACTCAACCTCCCAAAACTCTCCCATGTCACTCCACTACTCACTGCTCTTCACTGGCTTCCGGTAGCAGCCCGCATCCAGTTTAAGACAGTGGTACTGGCTTACCAGGCTACAAGAGGCTCTGCCCCATCCTACCAGTCTCTGATAACTCCCTACACTTCAGCCAGAGCTCTCTGCTCAACCTTCTCTGGTCAGTTGGCGGTCCCCTCACTTCAGGAACCCGGCAGCCGTTCCTCTCGGCCATGTCTCTTCAGAGACTATGTAAGTTTAAACTGAAACGTTTGGGACAGAGACTATGTTCATGTGATTTCTCTCCCTTATCAAAGCGATGGCAGATGCTAAACTCTCCAGACTGAGTGAAGATTTTCACACTCTCCCCGCATCTGTTCAGCTTCCTGCCCTCACAACTGCAGAACTGGGTTAAAGTAAATAGGAGCAGAGCACAGAACAAAATATGGAGAGTAAATACCTGCGTTATTGTCGGATCTGGCATTGTTTAGCGTCATCTTACTGATTCAGAAACATAACGTTAACACAACGTTAATACAACGTTAACAACTGAAGACTCATCACAGCTGCTCAAAAAATTTCCAAACTAGTTCCTCCTGTGAACGATGCAAGTATAACTGCAAAACCTTCACTGCCACCTAGAGGAACATTTCAGAAATGTCTCCTTGTATCCTGATCAGTGGTTTCTAAACATTTATTTACACCTACAAAAACTACACACCCTCCAATCTGCAGTCTAGCCATTTAGGATAAAACACAGAAAATAAGGATACATAATAAAACATATATAATAATACATATATATGAAACATATAACAAAAGCATGTGGAGTGCATTTCATATCTAACAAAATGAGAACTGACTAATTTCCTAACCTAAATGGTAATTCTGCAAAGCATGAAAATTTGCTGTTGTATTCCTCTGTTTTAAATCAGTAATGTGTGAGTGAGGGTCATGCAAAGGTCGCGTGAATCCCCTGCCTTTGAACTCTTACAGGGAGAACATACTTTCATTGAGTTTTCAGTGCATTTAGCTATACTCTGAGTGAAAACATGGATATGAGGACACATAAGGGCCGATCTGCACAGCCCTGTCTAACGCCGGGAGCTGGCACAGCTAAACAAACGGCTGAACCAGAGTGCTGGGGTGTTTTCGGATCTTTGCTCTGTTCCACTTTGGACACTCCGGGAGCAGCCTTCTTCAATTGCTTCCAGCACTTCTCTCCTCTCGTGTGGAGTAAGATATCCCTGCCAGCGCAGCAGGGAGGACAGGAACTCCTTTCTGAAAAACACGGATCAGAGTGTTATGTTAGCCTTTTTAGCCTGTGTCACTGTTGTGCTGTGTGATCTAAACTAACAGCACAATCAATAATTACACATTAAAACCGTTGGCTAATGGTTAGTGATGGGACTGTACATTGCCTCCAGCCTAGTGAGGGCACAAACTGAGTCCCTTGTCATTTCTGTCAAACCCAAAATTTTTTATAAGGAATTCCAGAGCATTTCTGTACTGTTTTCTACTCACCCCAGGGACATTAAAGGCCCTCTCATTTCAGTTTACTGTAACACGTCATTGTACAGTCCTAAACTGTTTTTTAGTTTGACCTTTTTTGATCCTTGTAGAGAGATTTGTTCTCTGTGCTTTACTCATCCTAACTACCTTTCTGGGGATCAAGGGACAGCCACAGTACGGTACCCGGGAACCAACTCCAGTTCCTGGACCAGTGCCTTGGTCAGGGGCAGAGGCAGGACCATCTCATGTCTAACATGCATGTCTTTAGCTGTGCGAGGAAACCCATGTGAACTGGCAAAATCCACACAGAGGACCCAGACAGGCAGTCGAATCCAGAGCCTCTTCCTTACATGTCAAAGGCAATGACTACTGCACCCCCGTGCTACCCATGTGGGGCCCCTACGTTGAGTGCTTGAATCAGGTGACTATTAAAAGAGAGCCTGGCGTCTGTTATCACTGTTCCAACCACCGGAGTGAATGATCATGCAGTTTGTCTGTTTTAATTTCTCCAGCAGTAAAGGATGGAGGTCCAACCCTCTGTGCCTCCAAATCAAAGAACACTGAAGGACAGTTTCCCTGTCATCAGTAAACCTTCTGGTCATCTCATTTTCTTACATCACTATTTTTCATTGTTATGTGAGTTTTAACATGAACATTCATTTACACTGCATTGTTGACTGTGCTGACAAGTAAGTGTATTAGCTCACAGAGTGAAGGCAGTGGTTCCATGACGCATTGTTCTCGTGTTTACTGTAACCAGCAGCATGGTTTACCTCCCATTTAAACCTTTTTAAAAGACATAGCAAATCGCCGCTTTTGTCACGTAAATTACTGCACTTACGGATATGTGTGTGGGAAACTAGTACACAAAAGGCTTTCTCTATGCAGAAAAATACTGGAGTAATTAACTTAAAATGGTTCATTAATTTAAACACAATTATGTGTAAGACAGTCATTCATTTACCTACCTTGACTGCATATCCCCAGTGCCAGCTCCTACATAGATATAGCTCGGTTTAGAATCTGAGAGGAAGGCCAGGACAGACTCCCCAGAAACCGTGCTATATAAGAAGAAAAAAAAGAAAGAAAAAAAGGTTAATATGGTCGTTGGGCTTTTCTTACCATGAGGAGCTGGATCGACTTAAAAAGTCTGTTTACCTGTCATTTTGGTTACATAGAAACTCTGCACATGCAAGCTTAAGGTAATCCAGGTCACGGTTGTGTAGAACCTCCTCCACCTTCAGTAAGACAGAGTTCCTCTGCTCCACCCCTGGGCTCTTTTGGACAAAAACAGGCACGGGTTGAGGCATCAGTAAAAGTCTGTCATTGTAAAAGTTTACTGTAAACAGGCATGGGTGGAGGTGTTAGTAATAGTCTGTCATTGTAAAAGTTTACTGTAAACAGGCATGGGTGGAGGTGTTAGTAAAAGTCTCTCATTGTAAAAGTTTACTGTAAACAGGCATGGGTGGAGGTGTCAGTAATAGTCTGTCATTGTAAAGGTTTACTGTAAACAGGCATGGGTGGAGGTGTCAGTAATAGTCTGTCATTGTAAAGGTTTACTGTAAACAGGCATGGGTGGAGGTGTCAGTAATAGTCTCTCATTGTAAAAGTTTACTGTAAACAGGCATGGGTGGAGGTGTTAGTAATAGTCTGTCATTGTATAAGTTTACTGTAAACAGGCATGGGTGGAGGTGTTAGTAATTGTCATTGTAAAGGTTTACTGTAAAGCCACTGGATGAGACTGGGAAGAGAATTTTGGAAGAAGGGGCCGAGAGAAACAGTCACAGTGTTTTTGGATCTGTCACATCATACTGGAGACCAGTCAAAAATCAAGCACTGAAAAACCCTGTCATTTATTATATTATAGTATATTACATTATATTATATTATATTATATTATATTATATTATATTATATTATATTATATTATATTATAGTTTGGTGCAGCATAGCCTAGTGTAGTATAAGATCATAAAGTCTAGAATAGCATATATGAAGAATGAATGAGGAAATGCAGTCTAGTATAGTACAGTACAGAACAGTACAGTATAGTATAATATAGTACAGTACCGTACAGTATTGTATAGTATAATACAGTATAGTACAGTACAGTATAGTATAATATAGTATAGTACAGTACAGTACAGTATTGTATAGTATAATATAGTATAGTACAGTACAGTATAGTATAGTATAATATAGTACAGTACCATACAGTATTGTATAGTATAATACAGTATAGTACAGTACAGTATAGTATAATATAGTATAGTACAGTACAGTACAGTATTGTATAGTATAATATAGTACAGTACAGTACAGTATTGTATAGGCTAAGAATGACTAAGGTACAATACAAAAGTGGTCGAGAATTTGTTTGAAAATCAGACCAGAACTGAAATTTTCTGTCTTAACTTTGAAAAATTTTTGTTTGGAAAAACTTTAGTGTGTGAGCTGTGAGCCTCACCATCCCAGTGAAGACGGAGTGGAGGAGTTGTGCATCCTGCTTCACTCTCTCTCCAACATCAGCCCATCTCTTTTCCAGTTTCCTCAGTTTCCTTCTGAACAGGTACTTCACGTAAAGAGAACAAACACAACGGTATGTTTCATCCATGACAACCTACAGTAAAGAGAATGGTGACAACCTGTTAATGCAGACCAGTTTATCCCATACAACTGATATGCAACAAATGTTGAACTGAACAGTGGGTGAGCTATCAGTTTAACTGGATGTTACGAGAATAAGCACGAGAAGACACTGCGGGGAACCTGCTGAGACTTCATTCATACTCACTCTGAAATTCTCCATGCTCTGGGGTACTATCTCAAACATACTTTTGATTTTATTTGTGAAAACCTCCAATTCTTTATCCTTTGCTTTGAAATATATCTCCAAAGATGTCTACAAAGAGAGATTAACAGTAATTAATGACCAGTTTTGCTTTGTGTCAGTAAGTACAGTTTATGTACTCTGTATGGGTGCATATTTTTTGCGTGTGTATATGTGTGTGTGCATGTGTGTGTGCATGTGTGTGTTTGCGCGTATGTAAATGTGTGTGTGTGTGCGTGTGTGCGTGTGTGCGTGTGTGTATGTGTGTGTGCATGTGTGTGCGTGTGTGTGTGTGTTTGTATTGTTACTATGGTAATTGAGTATGACCTTTGCCAGGTCTGCCAAGATTCCCATGATGCTTTGAAAAACTTGCTTTGCCATGTCCTCTAACAGAGACAGATCATCACTGCCATCAGCTATCATCTGTAAACAATACTGCCTGCAACAGACACACAGACAACAACAACAACACAGTCAGATCCCGTCTCTGTCTGTGGCTCTGAGAGTGGACCTGCGTGTCAGACACTCAGAACACCTTAACCCTGCATAGGAGGATCAGTTAACACCGCAGTGGCCAGAGAATAGAGCTGCTATTCCCAAAGAGCCTGCAGGCTGAGGGAGGAGGGCTCCACACATCTGATTGGACCAAAATCCATGATGTCATCAATGTGCAAAGCCAGAGAGATGTGTTTTAAAGAGCCAGATAGGTCTGTCTTAAAGAGTAGGAGAGATCTGTTTTAACGAACCAGGAAATATTTTTGTGTTAAAGGTCACACTCACCTGAGCTCTAGACAGGTGTTGAATGTCCTGAAGAGGAAGACGCATCTCTCATCTTTCTTTACATTCACTGTCAGACCAGTCGTCGCCTTGTCTACGTACCTATACAAACATCCATCAGAAAAACATGATGAGAGAAAACTGATTTCATCAGGGCAGACGTGTCACTTAACACATTATTACACCGTTAACAAACCGAATGAATGACTTTGAACATGAAAACACTGACTGTTTGTTTCTGTCCGTGATCAGGCACATAGTTTCTCTCTGTGCTGTCCATGTGATGGGCAGTGAGCTGGTTTTCTCAGTTTAAGTCATTATTAAATGTATGGGGAGGTCCCAGATGGTGTACAGATTCAACAGAGGAAATGGAAAGAGCCTCTGACACTCTCCAAATGTTACAGTTCACATCATAGACCAGGCAGTGGAAACACAGTTCTCATTCTGCAGGTAAAGTCTGGTTTCTCCTCTCTGGTAAACACCATGTTGATATAGTTACTAAACTTTTGAGCTTTAGCTTGCTGACATATGATTTCTGGCCATTTGTCAGTGTATGCACTGATATGAAGCTGAAATTGCCTTAAAGACTTAGACGTCTTCACAGGTGTGTGTAATAATGCTTCACTGTGCATTCAAATCATGACGTTTGGACCAATCAAACTGAAGTATCTAACAAAGCCATTGTACAGGCATTTATGAACAGCATTCTTTCAAAAGATGACATTTATCAGCCAGTGTGATAAATGCCCATTATTTTAATCAAATATCATCATTTCCTACTGAAAGTGCTTCTGTAATACAGGCCAAGCAGATACAAATCTTTCTACATGATATAATTATAACTAAGTATAATTAGAATTATAACTGTAAGTTATAACAATTATAATTATAAGTTTGTTATAATATGTTATAATATTATTAAAATACAATAGATGTAATAAGGTATAATATTATTATAATTATCAGTTAGAACTGAGGTGCTCCATAACAGGGTATTCTGAGTTTCAGCCTTTAAAAGGATCCAGAGACCAGAAGCTGAAGGACACATTTTAGTAATAAGCCATGCGTGTCAGTGTGAGTTGACAAAATGTTAATGTGTTGTCTTACAGCTTAACATAACTTTAATGTGTTGTCTGTTAACATAACGTTAATGTGTTGTCTGTTAACATAACGTTAATGTGTTGTCTGTTAACATAACTTTAATGTGTTGTGTGTTAACATAACATTAATGCTTTGTCTGACAGGTTACTGTGACGTTAATGGGTTGTGTTTATGTGTTGTCTGTTAACATAACGTTAATGTGTTGTCTGTTAACATAGCGTTAATGTGTGTCTGACAGGTTAACATAACGTTAATGGGTTGTCTGTTAACATAACGTTGATGTGTTGTCTCATGAGGGTCTGGGCCAGAGCAGCACTCACTTCTGTACAAAGTCCATGACTTCATGCTTACAGACGCTCTGGACTTCTACCACGAGGCTACTGCTGATCCTTTTCGCCTCCTCAGTGACAGCATTGAGACACTAGAGGAGGGAGATGACTGGAGTCAGTACGTTAAAACACTACGTTCATTTCTCTAAAACGAGACAAATCATTCTGTCACAACTCTGAGCTTTGTGTTTGAGCCCGTGAGACAAGCCCAATGAACCATTAACAGCCTAAAGTCTTCACAGCCCTAAGGACCAGTGAGTACAGACGGGAGCTACCAGTCAGGGTCTAACTTTCATAATGCAGCCTTTTCAACAGACACAACACTTTTTTATTAATTCGTTCAGTTTGATTGTTCAGTATTATTTACCTGAATGACATCCATGTGCACTTTAATTAAGGTTTCTTCATCACAAATTTCACTGTCCTCTTCATCACATTGTAGAATCTTTGAGAATGTCTCTGAAATATTTGCCTGTTAAAAAGTTTTTTAATTGCACAGATGAGGAGTTTTATCCATACAAGACAAATACCACTTATGAATCTCCTCATACATCACTTACACACGTCCTTATATTCCAATCGTACATGTCCTCATATACAACTCATTCATATCCTCATATACTCACATACCACTCACACATACCTTCATATACCACTCACACATGTATTCATATACCACACATACATACATTCATATACCACTCACACATATACTAACATACCACTCACACACATACCACACACACATATACCACACATACATACATTCATATACCACTCACACACATACATTCATATACCACTCACACATACATTCATATACCACTCACACATGTATTCATATACCACTCACACATATATATTCATGCACCACACACACATATACCACTCACACACATATTCATATACCACTCACACATATATTCATATACCACTCACACATATACTCGTGTACCTGTATGGCAAACAGAAATTTTTCCTTCATTCTGTGGACCCACTGAATCCATAGATAAAGATCAATCACTCCCAAGGTCCCAGTCATCCCTTTTTGGATTCCAGGGTGTCCTAACAATCCTTGACTTGGAAAATATAATTAAACACATGCATGTAGTTAGTAGTATTCCTCACATAAACGCATTACGCCTGTGAAGTTTGTATTCAGATGTCTAGACTGTTTGAGAATTTTGTGATTTTAACTCCCAAATTATGACTTTGTCTCCAACACCAGTCAATGATTAAAATCCACAGTACCTAAGGTATGTCTGCAGAACCCACTGTAGTAGTAAGGAAATCTGTCCTACGGTGAGTGTTCTCTGCAGTATCAAATCCAGCTGTGTGAAGGTATAGCGGTGGTAACTGTCGACCAAAGGACCTAGAAGGTCCGCCTCTGTCAAAACTGGGGCCAATCGCAAAATCTCTTCCAAGACAACATCCTGGACCTGCCTGAGGTATTGATTCAGCTGTCCTGTGTCCTCTGATGGCAGAGGGGGGAAGTGCTGCTGAACGGATTCCTCCACAGCCTGAAGATACTGGGGGAGCCAGTCCCTGGGGCAGCCTGTTTCAGCTTCACTGCGTAAACGGCTCCAGTGTCTCACCGAACCAGCTGAGGCTGAATCAGAATCTCCCAACAGAACTCCAATGAGGGTCTCAAGGATTTCCTGAATATGAACAGAATCTGTGTCCTGAGTGGCTTCATCTGGGACAACGTTTTCTTCAGAACATGCCAATGAAGAGTCCCCTGTTTGGCAAACTGTATTGGAACACAATGATAGAGTAACTTCTCTGCTAAGATTAAAAGTAAAATTTCTCTCACCAATAATGTGGTAAGCTGAGCAAGCTGCAACAACATGTTTTAGAGTTAAAAGTAATTATTAAAGTAATTATTAAAGTAATTGTTAAAGTAATTATTAAAGTGTGTTGAACAATGACAGCTATGGAAGCATCTCTTTGTACCTTTTACAAAGTGCATTGTCTTTTAATTGTCCAGTAAAGTGGCTGTGCGGGTGTATGTGTTTGTGTGGGGTGGGTGGGGGGCATGAAAGCAGGGTGTGAAAAATATAGACAATGAAGGATGGGGGCAGCATGGTGTTCAGGAGCCGGACTGCTTGGGGGAGGAAACTATTGCACAATCTGACAGACCTGCTCATGATGCTGCAGAACCTTCTCCCAGATGGGAGGTAGGTGAACAATCCATAGGAGGGGTGGGAGGAGTCAGCCAGAATGCCAGTGGCCTTGTGGATGGACCAGGAGGTGAATATGTCCTGTAGGCAGGGGAGAGAGGTGCCTATGATCCATTCCGCTGCCTGCACAACCCTTTGGAGAGCTCTATGGTTGGACGGGTGGCAGTTCCTGTACCAGACAGCGATGAAACTGGTCAGGATGCTCTCGATGGCGCCCCTGTAGAAGGTTGCGAAGATGGGTGTGGGAGGGTGCACCTTCCTCAGCCGTCGGAGAACGTGCAGGTGCTGCTGGGCTCTCTGGGCCAGGTAGCTGGTGTTGGTGGTCCAGGAGAGGTCCTCTTTGATGTGAACACTAAGGAACTTGGTGCTCTGCACTCGCTCCACTGAGTCACCATTGATGCTGAGTGGGGAGTGGTCAGTGCTGGACCTTCTGAAGTCAACAGTCATCTCTTTGGCCTTCCCAATGTTAAGAGACAGATTGTTGTCCTTAAGCACAGGACTGATGGTGGTGGCCTTGAAGCAATGTAGTTCGACAGCCTGGCTCAGGGAGGTGTTGAAGATATCCGTTAGGACGTCAGCCAGCTGGTCTGTGCAGGCTTTGAGCACTTGACTTGGTATGTTGTAAGGTCCCGCAGCCTTGCATGGGTTGACTCTGGAGAGCATCTTCCTCACGCTGGCCGGGGACAGGGAGAGCACCAGATCATTCAGCGGGGGTGGTGGTTCTTCTCGCCGTCTCTGTGTTCGGGGCCTAAAACCTGGTGTAGAAGACATTGAGTGCATCTGGTAGAGAGGCATTGGTGTCGCAGACACATGGTGAGATCTTGTAGTCTGTGATGGTCTGGATGCCTTTCAACATGCTCCGTTTGTCTCTCGAGCAGGTGAAGTGGTGATTGACTCTCTGTGCATGGTCACACTTTGCCTGCTTGATGCAGTGGGACAGGCTGCTTCTTGCTGCTCTGAGTGCCGCGTCATCTCCCGCTCTGAAAGCAGCATCCCAGGTTTTCAGCAGTTTCTGGACTTCTGCTGTGAACCATGGCTTTTGGTTGGCGCATGTGGTGATGGTTTTCATAACTGTGACATTCTCGATGCATTTGTTGATGTATCCAGTCACTGTGGCAGCGTACTCGTCAATGTCTGTGTGTTAGTTGCTGGTTGCTGCCTCTCTGAAGATGCTCCAGTCTGTTTGCTCAAAGCAGTCCTGTAGGGCTTCAGTGACTCCCTCTGGCCGTACTCTGACCTGTTTACTGACAGGATTTGCCCTCTTCAGCAGTGGTTTATATGCTGGAGTGTGCATTACAGTGGTGTGGTCAGAAAGTCCTAGGTGGGGGCGGGGAGTAGCTTTGTGTGAGGCCTTGATGTTTGTGTAGACCACATCCAGTGTATGAAGTCCTTTGGTAGAGTTTGGGTAATGCGGTTGTTAAATTTGCTTGGTTGAAGTCCCCAGTGGTGATAAAAAATCCATCAGGGTGAAGAGATTGCAATTCACTGATGGTATCGTATAGTTTATGTAGTGCGTCTTTAGTATTAGCATCAGGGGGTATGTACACTGCCACAATAATAATGGCGGTAAACTTCCGTGGCAAATAATAGAGTCTATACTGCCATATATTCCACCAGCAGTGAACAGTATTTGGAGATCAGCACAGAGTTTGCACACCATTCTGTGTTGGTATAAACACACAACCCTTCTCCACGAGTCTTACCGGACCTGCGGGTGTCCCTGTCTGCACGGATAACTGTTAGCACCGTTAGCTGAATGGCTGCCTCAGGGATGTTGTTATTCAGCCATGTTTCCGTGAATATGAAGACACAGCATTCCCTCATGTTTTACTGTGCGGATCTCAGTAGTCTGATGTGGTCGAGTTTGTTGTCCAGGGAGCAAACATTCACCAGTATAATGGATGAGGTGGCTCATCTGGTGCGGTTAGTTTTTAGCCTAGCCCATATGCCTTCCTGTTTACTGCGCTTCTGTTTCCTCTTGCATCACGTGTGGTGTCTCTTTGCCGGGGCAACTGCTGCAGGTGATTCAGAACCTAGCTCGCGTAGCAGACCTAGGCTGCGGAACTCCTTTGTTATGTTATCACCTCTCCGGTGATAACTCGTATTTCAGTTTACGTGTATTCCTTATGCATGTTTAAACAGTAACACATCTGGAAACAATGATCCAGTCCCAGCCAGCCTCCAGCCTGCTCCAGTCGCCTTGGAGGCTCCTTCTATTCCAGTCGCCTCAGAGGCTCCTCCCTCTGCTCCCGTCACCTCAGAGGCCCCTCCTCCGGCTGCTGTACCTGATCCACCATGAGATCCTCCGGTCCCACCTCCTGGTCCACCTCCAGACCGCCTAGCTCCATCTCCTGTTCTGCCACCAGAACCTCCAGATGACGTCCTAGGTCCGCCTCTGGACTGCCTTGTCCTATCTCCTGGTCCGCCACCAGAGACTTCAGACCACTCAGCTCCCTCTCCCAGTCCACCGGAACCTTCGGACCACCCAGCCCTGTCTCTTACTCCACCCCTGCTGTCTTTCGGTTTCCTCCCCGAGTCTCCTGGTCCTCCCCAAGTCTCCAAGTCCTCCTGGCTACCCGATATCCCTTCCCAAGTTGATCAGAGTCCCTTCGAGTATCATGATCTGGGTGAGGTCCTCAGTAAGAAAAGAGCCATGTCACTGCCTTCCAATAATCCTAAGTAATCCTGACCGCCCCAGAGGGAACATTGGGAGACATTATTGGGGGGGTTCTGTCATGACTTTGGGGAGTGCCGTTCTTTTTTTGGCCATGTGGGGTCCTCAGTCTTTGTTTTGTGTCTATTTAGTTCATTACTGATGCATTGTGTTCACCTGTGTCTTGTTCTGTCTATTTAAGCCTCTTGTTTTCTTTAGTTCTGGGCCCAGTCTTGAGTTGTCACCTGTGTGCAGCTCCTGACCAAGCCTTGCTGTAAGCCCTGTTTTCTCTTTTAGCTCTTCTTGGATTATTACCTGTTGTTGATCTCCTGTTTGCCTGTTTGCGGATCTTGATTCTGTCTGCTGTTTTTTTGCCTGATATCTCTGCCCACTGTTTTTTCACCTCTTGCATGGACTGATCTCTGATTTGCCTTCTGCCTTAATTAACTAAGTAAAAGAAACACTTAAACTGAAACCCTCGTGTCTTGGTCTCTATGTGGCACACTAGTAAGGCTCTGAGTTTCCAGAGGTGCGTTCAAATTCGGCAAACAGAGACAAATGGTTGCAAACAGTTTTGAACGGTTTTCTGTTTGCTTTGAGTTCACTGCGAACGTTTGCGAACACACACAAACGGTCTGAGGAGGCAGTTCTCAGCGAACAGACATGGACGCTGGACTAAGGGAGATGTGTGCCCAGAAAGGAGTTATCCCAGAAAATATCCATAAGTGTCCGATTTTATTTAATCTTCTTACAGTAGTTCAAGTGGTTAACGTGTCTAACTGTCAGTTACGTTGATACTCTTTCTGAAAGCCTCTTTTTTGTATTGTCGTTATCAGTCCTTAGCATTAGCTAAGCAATTGCTCTCTCTATTCGTTAATTTAGGCTCTCACATACATCACATACAGCTAAAGCGTTACATATAAAAATTTTGAAATGGTTGTTATTAGTAACTTAGAGGATTAATGTCGTCATTGTATGCTGACCTACACAACAGCAACTCAGTAAAGGTTAATGCTATAGCGTAACAACATACAGCAACAGGCTAACTACAGTCACATTACAGTTACAATTTTTTTCCTTGTAACTTTAGAGGACTTCACCCAGCCAGAGGACATGGTGATGGACAACACAGTTGCAGCGGACAAGTCAAATGCTGTTAGTAAGTAAACATTTGCTAGCTCTTATTAATGTCAGCCTATTCAAGATCATCAGTAAGTTGTAAGTTGTCCATTATGCTGCCTTATCATTTGCTTACTGTGTAATGTAGATAATTGGACCCATGCTGCAGTGCTACTTTTAACTGAATCTTGGAGATCTCTAAGAGAAATTTAAGAGCCCGGTCATAAAGTGGAAGCAAGTCTGGGAGATGGTGGCTGCAAGTTCTGTACAACACATGGAGCTGTCCAATTTCATAATAGGATGTGTATCATTAAAACTGAGTTGATTGGTCATAAGCTTAATTTAGAGTTATGCCCCTGCATTGTTTTGTGTGCATTTTTGTTGATGTATAGATATAAAACCATCCTTGATGGTCACCAGAGGATGGGACAGGGTTGGCGAAAGTGGGAATTCTTCCAGCTCCTGGATGAACTTTTTGCAGGGGATCCAGCCGTGACACCCATTGCTGTTGTCTCCTCACTGCCACCACTCACAGCCCCCAAAATCAGGCAACTACATCTGGCCACACTTCCCTGGCAACCCCATCTGTGACCCCCTCAGCAACATCCCATGGCATTGCCAATCAATCTGGTGTTGTGAATCCCCAGCAACGACCAGTGTCATGCACACCTGTTCTAAGTGTGGTGCAGTCACCCTGTGACCCAACAAGTCACATAGTGGAAGTTGTTAAGGACAGGGCTCAAAAAAGATGCTGTGAAAAAAACACTGAACGATTAGATGAAATTATAAAACTTCAGAAACAGAGATTCAAAAAGAAAGAAATGACATTTTAAGACAGTTCACTGCTGCACTTGCACACATGGCTGAAAAGTAAAAGGTTTTATAGCAATCTATTAATGTATTAATAGGGTTAGCTATTTTTTATCAATTAATTGTAACATGTTATTATATATTATTTATTTATGCATTGTTGTGACTAATGAGTATTCTTGGCATTAAAACTTTAATTTTATACAACTGCAGCAATGTCCTCTCTCTTTTGCTCTGCTGTTCTCCTCTGTGCTCACATCAGCTGTTAGGTCGACATTATCTTCATCTCCCTCACTGATCAGAATAAAGTTGTGTAGGACGCACGTACTGGCTATGAACTTTGGAATAGTTTTTAGTAGTGCTACATCAAGGAAGTGTAGTCGTCTTCTCTTGCATTTTAAGAGCCCAAATGCAATGTCAGTGTGTTGAGCCATGTACATTGTTAAATCTCTTTTGGTGCTCTGACAGAAGACCATTGTCCCTGTAAGGGACAAGCAGGTTGGTCTCTAGAGGGTAGGCTGAATCACTTAATAGATGGTACTGGGCAGGGAGAGGGTGGGCATTCAGCATTGCCTTTAGGTCGCTGTTTCTGTACACGCGTGAGTCGTGCACTGATCCAGCATTGCCAGTATGAATGTGTGTGAAGCGCAACTGGCTGTCGCACACTGCCTGCAGTTGAATACTTGCATGTCCCTTTCTGTTAATAAAAGCATCCCTGTGTGCTGATGGACCTTTGACGGGTATATGGGTGCCATCAATACATCCAATGACACCTGGGAAGCCGCCCTTTCTTTCAAACCTCTCTGCAAACAGTGGGTACTGCTCAGGTGATGGCCAGCAGGTGTATTTTGGCATCAGTGCAGTAAGGTTTTCAACTATCTGAGTGAAATAGGGGTGCAAACTGCCTCTGCTGACCCCAAACCGATCAGCCACCCCTCAAAAGGACTCTTGGTTTGCCAGCAACTAGAATGTTGAAAGTATTCGCACTTCAGTGGTGGGTTCAGTGTGCTGGTTGAGATGTAGTCCTATCTCTTGATAAAGTTTCTGAAATAAACCAAAGGCTGTAGCTAGCTTAATGCATTTTAATGCATCCTTGTATTATATTGCAATGAAGTAAAGTAACTTAAAAAGAGTAACAGTATTTTTAACTAGTAGTCACCTGTTCTTAATTTCAGCATCTACAATTAGGCTTAAAGATTTTAAACATTTTAATATAGGCCTGTGTCTAAATCCTTACTTCGACTGTAGTCCTATGCATCCGAAAGGGCGACCTGAATGTAAAATCGTCGTAGGTGGGTACGCCTTTGGTTAAATAGCCCTCTATTCTCCTTGCATCTATTGGTTTCCGTTTCAGTACGCTCTGTATCAAATCGACTACATCTAGCATGTTTTCCTCCGTTAAATCATCAATAATAACAGAGGCTGCAGCCAGTACAATTGCCTTGTTTGTCGCCATCTTTAATGATTTAAACCTAACAATTTGGAATGTTCACAAAAAAAGTTCAAATTTAAAAGTTTAAAGAAAACCCGTTTGCCTCAGTTTGCCGAATTTGAGCGCACCTCAGGTCAGAACCCTGGGTTCGATTCCCAGGTCAGCCGTTACTGAACAGGTGTCTGACTGTCTGTTATGATTTTGTATTGACCTTTATCTGGAGCAGCAGTGTCCTTCACCAGATCTTCCTCTATGATCTTCCTTAATGAAAATCTCCTCAGCACACTCCTTGCACTCTTCATTTTTTCATCAGTTCACTGCAAAGTAATTCTGTAATCACATAAGTAATAAAAATACTTTGTGGAGAGCTGATCTGTGCAACCTTTGCCAGTTTTAAATCACGTTGGCTGTAATACATACCCATTTAAGCTGTAAACATTATGTAATTGAGACAGGAATACTGTTGATGGACATGCAGGTGAAGAGAAGTGTTCACCCTCTCATAGAAATTAAGCCAAAATACATTCATCAGATTTTACTTGTGATATGTAAATATCTCTGCCATTGCTATGTGCTTTCAAATGATCATCATTTGTATACTGCAGCTATATATGCATACTATCACTGTGTACCCAGAAGAGCACTGCACTACAGCTGAGGAGTCTGATCTTAGGCCAGTGCAAAGCGTTTTTTCTTTCTTTTATGATCATAAAACAGACCAGAGATACTAACCTGGAACAGGGATACTAACAGGAAACTGGTAGGCTAAAAGGAAGCAGGCTACAGGAACAGTGCAAGTTAAACAGGAGGTTTTTCATCAGGAACAAATGTTTTACTTGAAATGATGATGCCTGACAAAATGATTAGAAATATAACTGTCAGTTTAATACAACAAAAGTTGTCTGAAACCTTATGAGCTAGATGAACTTGTACATTTTTTTGCACAAGTGTAATACTAACCAGGACAGTACAGATATTTGCAGATGAGCCAGAGAATATTTCATATGATGAATATTACATCCAGGGGTGGATTTAGGGATGGGTGACACGGGCGGCCACCCAGGGCGGCATCTTGCCAGGGGCGGCACAGGGCGCCCGCACAAAAAAAATGTTGACATGTGCGCAGTCAGTTTTCTGCTGCTCATTTGCATGTCACCTCGATGATATCAGGTCATCGTGTGGGTCAATTAACCTGATTCTAGTTTGTGAGCTAGGCAGGCTACTGCCTGGGAAGGTGTCCCACTCAGAAGTACAAGAGGGGGAGGGGGGTGGGGTTTGACTGATCTCAGGTCTCCCCACTGGAAGCCTGAGGTAGGGGGAGTGGGGGAATCTGACTTTATACAGTGCTAAATCAATTAGTAAAATAAGGCACAATTCATTCATAACACTGTGAATATATAGTTTCTGAGACCTTTTTTTTTTTTTCAGATTTGTGCAAAATCCTTAAAAAAATATAAAACCAGTCTGCACCTGGAGCACCGGAAGCGGGACTTTCGGCTCTCAGAATATCCATGTTAATCAACTGTCCAGATTATGCCAAAAGACAGAGAGAGAGAAGTTAACCATTGCAGTGGTAACTTAGCTCGCTTCTAATGTACAGTCTCGTTGATTTGTGCAGGTAGATATATTTCTGTGTATGGGGGGGGGGGGGTCCACCTGCCTTTTTTAGCAGATCCATATAAACTCTCGACGAGAATAAGCTGAAACACGTTCTCGCTCGTAAGCGAAGGAGCTCATAGTCAGCCCAATCCACATTATTATAGGATTAATGTTTGACTCCCAGTTATGATGTCACTCCGTACCACCAGCCAATCTTATGTCTACATCGCAAGGTACGTAACATGATAATATTTAAGAAGAAGAAGCCTGGTGGAAAATCAGCAAACTCTTCAAATCTACAATGAAACCCTGCAAATATACTTCAATCTGGCACAATCCTGACTTTCTACTCAACAAGAAACCACTAAACTTCAACGCATGGAAACAAAGCCGTATCACACACCTCCACCACCTTTTCCAGAATAATTTCATTACTTTTCAACACCTGGTCCAAAAGTACGAGGTCAGGAAAGAACAATACCTCCAGTGCCTCCAATTTAAGTCTATCCTAAAATCTAAAATCAATTGATCAAATAACAATTAACTCCCTTCCCCACTTATACAAGAAATCAACAAAATAACGAACCCTAAGAAAATTCTTTCAAAATTATATAAACTAATATCCACCACAATATCCAGAACAGTCTCCATTCCAATCAAAGCCTGGAAAAACGACTTATCACTCACCTCTGATACTGAATTCTGGACCCAAATCTGCAGGAACACCTTCACAATGACTAAAAATACCAACCTACAACGAATACAGTACAAGGTAATCCACAGAGCGCATATCACCCAGCACAGGTTGTATAAGATGGGACTCTCAGACTGACACATGCTCACACTGCTCATTAAACACCCCAGATAATTATCTCCACTCTACCAGGCTATGCCCACCAATCCAAAGTTTCTGGCAGCAAGTCATTAACAGAATCTCTCTTATTATGAGCGGTAGAATTCCACTATCCCCATCCCTCTGTCTACTTGGAGATCTCTCAGTAATAAAACCACCAATCCAAAACCCAAAATCTATACTCATTGCCTTAACTATCGCCAAGAAAACAATCCTCCTGAACTGGAAAACTAGAAAAGCATTAAACATCACACAATGGTTCTGCCTCAAAGATTACATATCTATGGAAAAAATAACATTCCAGAACCAAACCTCACACTTTGAAAAAACCTGGGGTCCCTTTATCATCTCATTAGATTCGCCTGTAAACTAAACCCACCAACTCCAAAAGACACACAGGCGCACACACACGCACACACATGCGCACACACACACACACACACACACAAACACACACACATGCACATACACATTACAACCCTCCCCAAAACCTTACTTCCTACCTTTCATCACATACTCTGATATCATTCCTCCTACATAACCACATAAACTTCCCCATTAACTCTCATTTATTATATGCACTGCTTGGTCTTATGTCCTGTCATGTCAGTCTGTTTGTCGGTCTGTCTGTCTGTTAGTGTGGTCTTGTCACGTCTCGTCATGTCTCGTCTGGTTTGTGTGCTGAGCTGAGTTCCTGTCCGTCCTTCCACTTGTTCTTGTCATACCTCGTAATATCTCTATCTGTATGTCTGTCTGTGTGTTCGGGTATTGACATGGGATCAGGCTAGGTGGGTGGGAGGGTGGATATGGAGCGGCTTTATAATAAATAAATTTATTTTTTTTATATTTATATTATATATTTTTTAAAATATATTTATTTAATAAATAAATAATAAAATAAAGTTGTCCTCCGAAGAGGGAGGGGGGTGCTGGCGGGCTTAAAAAAAAAGTCTGAGTAAATGTTACAGTTAGTGAAGTATGGTGTATTTTTTTGTTTGGGGGGACGGCTGCTGGGGTGAGGGGTTCGCCTAAGGTGCCATACAAGCTAGAACCCCCACTGATTACATCATTTTTTCAAGTCAGTACTATCAGTGTGAAAAACAATAATTAGATAACAAGGTGATTAGCCAATCAGGTCCAGCTGGGCTCTGGCGAGGAGACAGGAGAGTAAAGAAAGAAGTCTGACAGTGATTCTACCATGTATTTAGCTTTCATAGTCAGTTCTTGTTCCTGTCAGTTTGGACCTGTGCCAGTGAGTTTGTCTACCTGTCCCACAGGCTTCCCTGTTCGTCCCCTTTGCCTGAGGTGTATATTTCAGAAAGCAGGTTCAGTGAAAACTCAGAGTTAGTTAACTCAGAACAAGTAGTAAACCTCCTGATAGAAGAGCCCTGTAGCTTTGTTTTGCTAGGAGAGTGAAGCCATAGGTCTATTCTATTAGGAGGTTTACTTGGGCTAATCTGAGTTAACTCACTCTGATTTTTCACTAAGTTTGCTTTCTAGAACACCTCCCAGGTTTTTTGAATGAGGTCTATGGTTGACTTTGTCTCTACAGAGCCCAGTGTAAATGAGAAAACTTATTTCAGACATGACCAGGGGTGAGGATTCACCTTGGTGATGTAACAGTTCTCGAGCACAACCAAGTGACTTTTCTGCTTTTTATATTTGTCACCTGTGCTGCACTACACAGCTTATGTTGGGATGAGCATTTCTGCATTTCACCAAGAAACACACTCTCTTAACTGAGGGCAGACCAGTGACCAATGACCAATATTTCTGCTGTATAAGCTCAATATCAGTGTAATGTCTTCATTCAAGGGAACATTATTGTATTTGCAATCGAATAATTAATTATTATAAAAATTACAGATAGTGGAGCATGCCTTTGTCTCATGATGGTGTTCAGAGGCATACTCCCTTTACATCAGGGATACAGTGCGCTCATATGATTAACCGTAACGGTTTTTGAGGTATGTTCTTTTTCCACATTGGAACAAGACTAAAGAAGGCCCTGAGGTGAATGGATGAGAAAAGGAGAAACTGAACTATCGCACGAGGTTGCAAAGTCCTGCTCCTATAAAGGGAAAAAATGAAAAGTGAAATAAAAATCATAACGAAAGCCTGGTCTGTAGTAAGAACCCGTCCTTTTGTTGTTCATGTCAAATATTGTCGCATTTCAAGTCAAGTAAGTTCTGTTTCAAGACAAACTGCCAGCCAGTGTTCTAAAACAAACACACAAATAAAACAGAAAGCATTTCTTAAAGCTACACCTATGATGCGACAACCATTCTCTGAGATGCTAACACAAAAGCGTTATGTCACTGCAAAAGTGCATTTAAGTTATGAAGTTTCTGGATGTATGTCTGACTTCTGAGTATGTCAGGAAACAATGTATTTCCCAGAAAAGCCAACCTCTCTGACAGCACTTGTGCCCTAACCAGTTACCCAGGCTTGACGAGTTACCGAGGCTTGGTGTTCTGTGCTCTTCATTCCAGCTTTTCAAATTTAAACCTGGACCATGTGCTTTAGAATACATGAGGCTTATCAAGGCACCATCTAGACTGCACTGACAACAACAACTGATCACCCTGTTGCTTCATCCTGCAAGACTGTCGCGATCCAACTCGGTCCTTCTGCTTCCTAGCTATCTTTTCCCTTTCTCCCATTTGTGTGTGTGTTCTGGTCCTCTCTGTTCCACTCCAGATTGCCTTTTTTGACTGTGGATTCTGCCTGCCATTTTTTGTACTGTTTGCTTGGTTATTAAAATTACTTCTATTGAACTCTTGCCCAAGAGTCTGCTTCTGGGGTCAGGACACCACACCCCAGGCCTCTCAGGCCGTGACAAAGATGGCAGTATCAAAGTTTAACTACAGAAATATTCATTTTCAAACGATGTGGATGTACACAAACAGGTGCACGAGCGTGTGTGTTCGTGTGCCTGGCTCATAGGCTTAGCTACAGTACAGGCTACTCATCATCGACAATGTCAGTGCGTCAGCTAATAAATGTTTAAGCAGCGTTGCTGATGCTAGCCTGAGGTAAGCCATTCCACTAGGCTTATGACTTAAGGCTGTCTACCAGGCTTATGACTGAAGGTTGTCCACCAGGCTTATGACTGAAGGCTGTCTACCGTGCTATGATTGAAGGCTGTCTACCAGGCTTATGACTGAAGGTTGTCTACCAGGCTTATGACCGAAAGCTGTCTACCAGGCTTATGACTGAAGGTTGTCTACCAGGCTTATGACTGAAGGCTGTCTACCAGGCTTATGACTGAAGGCTGTCTACTAGGCTTATGACTGAAGGTTGTCTACCAGGCTTATGACCGAAAGCTGTCTACCAGGCTTATGACTGAAGGTTGTCTACCAGGTTTATGACTGAAGGTTGTCTACCAGGCTTATGACTGAAGGTTGTCAAAAGACTGAGCTGAGGCAGCTAGAAGTAGATGGTTGTCCTTTCATGCACTGTACATTCATTGTTCATTTCTTTCTTGTTTTGCTATTACTCACCATAAAAATACTGAACAGTGAGAAAGTTTGGTTGGTTTCTACTTTGTGCTGAACAATTTAACTTTACCATTAAAAACGTGCAAATGCTCTTGTTTTATTAGTTGCAGTAGATATTTCATCCTTTTGAAAACCTGAGTACATTAAAAGCCTGGTACTACAAGACTTTGATTTTTAGGTGACTTGCATTTTTACAACTGTCATTCTTTTACAGTTGTACCTTTTTATTTCAACTCAAGAACAATGTCTGAATATTTTAATTACCCCTGTTTAACAGTGTAGAAGAATAGAAAGAATAATGTAACTGACCTTGCAGCAATATGGTGTATTCACCGAACGTCTCTCAGTATGTCTGTGACAGAATCCTGCTCTTACACGGAGACCTGGGGGGTGTTCCAGAAAGCAAGTTTAGTGAAAAATCAGAGTTAGTTAACTCAGAGTAGCCTAAGTAAACCTCCTAATAGATAAGCCCTATGGCTTTATTCCCCAGCAAAACAAAGCCACAGGGCTCTACTATTAGGAGGTTTACTACTTGCTCTGAGTTAACTAACTCTGAGTTTTCACTAAACCCGCTTTATGGAATAGGTTTTCACTAAGTTTGCTTGCTGGTTGATGTAGCGATAATCCTGATACACGTCTGAGCAGGGATGGAACCATGAAGAAATTTCTGGGTTCTGTTTAAGGATGTAACCTTGTTATATACAGAGCTCACAGATTCACTTTCACATTGGCAAATACCAAGACAACATTGTTCCTTGGAACTCAGCCAAAGCTCACACACACCCATACACACAACACACACAGAAACACACAATATGATAGTTATAGGTTTAATAATGAAAATTAATGACAAATATAATGTAGTGTTTTTTAGTCTGTCCAAAAAAGATTTCCTCTGCCCCTTTGGCCCTCCTCTCTCCTGCAGAAATGATTCCTGTTAGTCAAATTAACCTTTTAAAATTCAGCAGTGTCTTTTTCTTTGTCTGTTTGTGTTTTAAATTTGACTGTCAGGAAGCTTGAACACAAATCATAAACTACACAGTCAACAGAGCAGATTTTGAGTGTTTTACCCACATAATCTGGAGAATCTTCACTGCCTCAGAATCCCCACTGGGCACATCTCTTTTAGTGATTTAAGACACAAAACAGAGAAAAAACAGAGACAAGAGCCACGTTTAACAAGACTGAACAAAGCCACTCTTTACCTCTGTGAGCTGATTTATGATGTTTGAATTATAATTTTATAATTCAAACGCTTTGCTAATGTCCAAAACACAGACTGAAGTGTAACAAGGTTTTGTTCTGTAACACTCTGCACTGTTACTGACCTCTGTGCGACTGTCCTGAGGATCTCGTTACACTCAGCGTCATCGGTGACATCATCATCAGTCAGCGCTGAAAGGAAAACAGACACAGCTGTGGGTTATGCCAGGCTGTCTGCCTTCACTGGCCCTGTTATACTGAGCGTCTGTAACACGTTCAGTGTTCAAGTGTTGGCTGCGCTGTGGGAATATTTAATCTGATCATGATCAGATTGTCATCACAGCCTGGGTGAAACCAAATTTTTCTCTTTACAAAATCTGAAATGTTTTCCCTGACAATGAGGCGTAACTGTTTGTTGAGACAGTCATGGTAATGTGTATTTATTATCAGACAGGAGTGTATATGGCAGACGGCTGTGTCAGGACTCACTGGTGCAGTTTGTGTGACAGAGGTTGAGGGTTGGTGTGGACGTGTCGGAACAGGCCACGCGGTTACTGAGCTGGAAGGCACCGTACAGGGTTCCCACTCTGATCCCTCTCCCACTGCAGTCAGGCTGATGCTGGTGGCTCCGAGAGGATCTTCCAGAACCTCCTGAACTCATATCAAACTTGATGGGCCCAGAACAGATGGACACAGAAACAGAAACAGTCTCACAAATCCTTACAGTAGTGAAATTTAGCCATAGGAGTAAGTTGTGTGTTTAAAAGAAAAGCATTTCATCCATTCACATCTAGTAACACAACACCTCTGACTAATTACTGAGTGAGATTCTTAAAAGCATAGTTCCATACAGAAGGACTTCAATCTGTGTACTATCATTTCTCAAACAAACAACAGTCACTTAGTTACCAATGGCACTATATTCAAATGGTGGAACCCTGCCGTAATAATGTAAACTGTGCTCTTCTGTACAGACCGCCCAGTTCTTTGGAAAACACATGTTCTGACAGAGGAGCAGACTGTATGTCTCTGTCCTGTAAAACACCCCCATGAGTGAGAATACTCACTGTGTTCACATGATCAATCATGAATTTCACCTTTTTACTAAATATCAGAATCTTTCTTTATGGAATTGTTAGGTCTTTAACACACACTGAAGACCAACTGGGCTTTACTGCAAACTTTTATATAGTTCCAGTGTAAACTGTCTGAAAACAGAAACATGGAGGAAGAACAAACTACATAGAAAGACATTTTTCATGTGATGTTAAGACTCTCCATGTTAAACAGTCATTCCCTATGGAATGAAGCGGTGGTTCACATCCGTCCAGTCTCTGCATGGACTCCCCTTTTCACGCAGTTATGGGCAGACAGACCAAACAAACTCAACCATTTTTAAATAAAGACATCTTTATTTCACAGTTCTACTGAGACTGCCCCTGGCTGTTTGTGTCATAAAAATTTCATTTCTTGGATTTACGTCTGTTGAGATGTCATGAGCAGCTCATTCAACAGTAAAGAATAAGGATATAACCCAACGTGACTGCCACACACATCACATTTACAAATATTATGTGTACCCATATGGTGGCCAACACGTACTGAAATTTTCAGAAGTAGTAGAAACATACTGTACTGTCATTTTTGACTTTCATTTTGATTCTCATTACAACAATATACTTCCACTGAATATCATTGCTCTGGCCTAATTAAGACCGGTTTGAATGACAAAACAATAAAAGAAAATGCAATCTTTTAGGGCCAGACATGGAAACATGTAGAGTCTTTTCTGAGTGTGCTGGTATCTCTTTAAGACCCTTGCCATGGGGTCTGACATACTTGTGGAGCAGTCCTTTGCAGTTAAACAGGCTGGTGCAGCGCCTTACTGACCGGCTTACCGGCCTGTGTTATCAGGCCGCCTCAGCTAGTTCAGAATGCTGCTGCACGTCTGGTACTCAACCTCCCAAAACTCTCCCATGTCACTCCACTACTCACTGCTCTTCACTGGCTTCCGGTAGCAGCCCGCATCCAGTTTAAGACACTGGTACTGGCTTACCAGGCTACAAGAGGCTCTGCCCCATCCTACCAGTCTCTGATAACTCCCTACACTTCAGCCAGAGCTCTCTGCTCAACCTTCTCTGGTCAGTTGGCGGTCCCCTCACTTCAGGAACCCGGCAGCCGTTCCTCTCGGCCATGTCTCTTCTCTGCCCTTGTTCCACGGTGATGGAGGGACCTTCTTCAGTCAGTCAGGACTGTGGAATCTCTTGCCATCTTCTGCAGGAAACTGAAAACCCACCTTTTCAGAACCCACCTGTCCCCCACTGCTTAACCTCTCTTTCTGTGTTGTGGTATTAAAAAAAAAAAAAAAAGGACATGTACTAACCTTGTCCCTATGTCACAACCCATGTTTATTTTCACAGAATATAGAAGAGCGTGAAACTGAAATTAATTAATTTGCATTCTTATTGCGATCTTTTGCTTATGGGTAATTTAACCTGATTGATGCACTTATTGGGACAGAGACTATGTAAGTTTAAACTGAAATGTTTGGAACAGAGACTATGTAAGTTTAAACTGAAACGTTTGGGTCAGAGACTATGTAAATTTAAACTGAAACATTTGGGACAGAGACTATGTAAGTTTAAACTGAAACGTTTGGAACAGAGACCATGTAAGTTTAAACTGAAATGTTTGGGTCAGAGACTATGTTCATGTGATTTCTCTCCCTTATCAAAGTGTTTGGCAGATGCTAAACTCTCCAGACTGAGTGAAGATTTTCACACTCTCCCCGCATCTGTTCAGCTTCCTGCCCTCACAACTGCAGAACTGGGTTAAAGTAAATAGGAGCAGAGCACAGAACAAAATATGGAGAGTAAATACCTGCGTTATTGTCGGATCTGGCATTGTTTAGTGTCATCTTACTGATTCAGAAACATAACGTTAACACAACGTTAATACAACGTTAACAACTGAAGACTCATCACAGGTGCTCAAAAAATTTCCAAACTAGTTCCTCCTGTGAACGATGCAAGTATAACTGCAAAACCTTCACTGCCACCTAGAGGAACATTTCAGAAATGTCTCCTTGTATCCTGATCAGTGGTTTCTAAACATTTATTTACACCTACAAAAACTACACACCCACCAATTTGCAGTCTAGCCATTTAGGATAAAACATAGAAAATAAGGATACATAATAAAACATATATAATAATACATATATAATAAAACATATAACAAAAGCATGTGGAGTGCATTTCATATCTAACAAAATGAGAACTGACTAATTTCCTAACCTAAATGGTAATTCTGCAAAGCATGAAAATTTGCTGTTGTATTCCTCTGTTTTAAATCAGTAATGTGTGAGTGAGGGTCATGCAAAGGTCGCGTGAATCCCCTGCCTTTGAACTCTTACAGGGAGAACATACTTTCACTGAGTTTTCAGTGCATTTAGCTATACTCTGAGTGAAAACATGGATATGAGGACACATAAGGGCCAATCTGCACAGCCCTGTCTAACGCCGGGAGCTGGCGCAGCTAAACAAACGGCTGAACCAGAGTGCTGGGGTGTTTTGGGATCTTTGCTCTGCTCCACTTTGGACACTCCGGGAGCAGCCTTCTTCAATTGCTTCCAGCACTTCTCTCCTCTCGTGTGGAGTAAGATATCCCTGCCAGCGCAGCAGGGAGGACAGGAACTCCTTTCTGAAAAACACGGATCAGAGTGTTATGTTAGCCTTTTTAGCCTGTGTCACTGTTGTGCTGTGTGATCTAAACTAACAGCACAATCAATAATTACACATTAAAACCGTTGGCTAATGGTTAGTGATGGGACTGTACATTGCCTCCAGCCTAGTGAGGGCACAAACTGAGTCCCTTGTCATTTCTGTCAAACCCAAAATTTTTTATAAGGAATTCCAGAGCATTTCTGCACTGTTTTCTACTCACCCCAGGGACATTAAAGGCCCTCTCATTTCAGTTTACTGTAACACGTCATTGTACAGTCCTAAACTGTTTTTTAGTTTGACCTTTTTTGATCCTTGTAGAGAGATTTGTTCTCTGTGCTTTACTCATCCTAACTACCTTTCTGGGGATCAAGGGACAGCCACAGTACGGTACCCGGGAACCAACTCCAGTTCCTGGACCAGTGCCTTGGTCAGGGGCAGAGGCAGGACCATCTCATGTCTAACATGCATGTCTTTAGCTGTGCGAGGAAACCCATGTGAACTGGCAAAATCCACACAGAGGACCCAGACAGGCAGTCGAATCCAGAGCCTCTTCCTTACATGTCAAAGGCAATGACTACTGCACCCCCGTGCTACCCATGTGGGGCCCCTACGTTGAGTGCTTGAATCAGGTGACTATTAAAAGAGAGCCTGGCGTCTGTTATCACTGTTCCAACCACCGGAGTGAATGATCATGCAGTTTGTCTGTTTTAATTTCTCCAGCAGTAAAGGATGGAGGTCCAACCCTCTGTGCCTCCAAATCAAAGAACACTGAAGGACAGTTTCCCTGTCATCAGTAAACCTTCTGGTCATCTCATTTTCTTACATCACTATTTTTCATTGTTATGTGAGTTTTAACATGAACATTCATTTACACTGCATTGTTGACTGTGCTGACAAGTAAGTGTATTAGCTCACAGAGTGAAGGCAGTGGTTCCATGACGCATTGTTCTCGTGTTTACTGTAACCAGCAGCATGGTTTACCTCCCATTTAAACCTTTTTAAAAGACATAGCAAATCGCCGCTTTTGTCACGTAAATTACTGCACTTACGGATATGTGTGTGGGAAACTAGTACACAAAAGGCTTTCTCTATGCAGAAAAATACTGGAGTAATTAACTTAAAATGGTTCATTAATTTAAACACAATTATGTGTAAGACAGTCATTCATTTACCTACCTTGACTGCATATCCCCAGTGCCAGCTCCTACATAGATATAGCTCGGTTTAGAATCTGAGAGGAAGGCCAGGACAGACTCCCCAGAAACCATGCTATAAAAGAAGAAAAAAAAGAAAGAAAAAAAGGTTAATATGGTCGTTGGGCTTTTCTTACCATGAGGAGCTGGATCGACTTAAAAAGTCTGTTTACCTGTCATTTTGGTTACATAGAAACTCTGCACATGCAAGCTTAAGGTAATCCAGGTCACGGTTGTGTAGAACCTCCTCCACCTTCAGTAAGACAGAGTTCCTCTGCTCCACCCCTGGGCTCTTTTGGACAAAAACAGGCACGGGTTGAGGCATCAGTAAAAGTCTGTCATTGTAAAAGTTTACTGTAAACAGGCATGGGTGGAGGTGTTAGTAATAGTCTGTCATTGTATAAGTTTACTGTAAACAGGCATGGGTGGAGGTGTTAGTAATTGTCATTGTAAAAGTTTACTGTAAAGCCACTGGATGAGACTGGGAAGAGAATTTTGGAAGAAGGGACCGAGAGAAACAGTCAGAGTGTTTTTGGATCTCACATCATACTGGAGACCAGTCAAAAATCAAGCACTGAAAAACCCTGTCATTTATTATATTATAGTATATGACATTATATCATATTATATTATATTGTATTATATTATATTATATTACATTATATTATATTATATTATATTATATTATATTATATTATATTATATTATATTATATTATAGTTTGGTGCAGCATAGCATAGTGTAGTATAAGATCATAAAGTCTAGAATAGCATATATGAAGAATGAATGAGGAAAAGCAGTCTAGTATAGTACAGTACAGTACAGTACAGTATAGTATAATATAGAACAGTACAGTACTGTATAGTATAATATAGTACAGTACCGTACAGTATTGTATAGTATAATACAGTATAGTACAGTACAGTATAGTATAATATAGTATAGTACAGTACAGTACAGTATTGTATAGTATAATATAGTATAGTACAGTACAGTATAGTATAGTATATTATAGTACAGTACAGTACAGTATTGTATAGGCTAAGAAAGACTAAGGTACAATACAAAAGTGGTCGAGAATTTGTTTGAAAATCAGACCAGAACTGAAATTTTCTGTCTTAACTTTGAAAAATTTTTGTTTGGAAAAATTTTAGTGTGTGAGCTGTGAGCCTCACCATCCCAGTGAAGACGGAGTGGAGGAGTTGTGCATCCTGCTTCACTCTCTCTCCAACATCAGCCCATCTCTTTTCCAGTTTCCTCAGTTTCCTTCTGAACAGGTACTTCACGTAAAGAGAACAAACACAACGGTATGTTTCATCCATGACAACCTACAGTAAAGAGAATGGTGACAACCTGTTAATGCAGACCAGTTTATCCCATACAACTGATATGCAACAAATGTTGAACTGAACAGTGGGTGAACTATCAGTTTAACTGGATGTTACGAGAATAAGCACGAGAAGACACTGCAGGGAACCTGCTGAGACTTCATTCATACTCACTCTGAAATTCTCCATGCTCTGGGGTACTATCTCAAACATACTTTTGATTTTATTTGTGAAAACCTCCAATTCTTTATCCTTTGCTTTGAAATATATCTTCAAAGATGTCTACAAAGAGAGATTAACAGTAATTAATGACCAGTTTTGCTTTGTGTCAGAAAGTACAGTTTATGTACTCTGTATGGGTGCATATTTTTTGCGTGTGTATATGTGTGTGTGCATGTGTGTGTTTGCGCGTATGTAAATGTGTGCGTGTGTGCGTGTGTGTATGTGTGTGTGCATGTGTGTGCGTGTGTGTGTGTGTTTGTATTGTTACTATGGTAATTGAGTATGACCTTTGCCAGGTCTGCCAGGATTCCCATGATGCTTTGAAAAACTTGCTTTGCCATGTCCTCTAACAGAGACAGATCATCACTGCCATCAGCCGTCATCTGTAAACAATACTGCCTGCAACAGACACACAGACAACAACAACAACACAGTCAGATCCCGTCTCTGTCTGTGGCTCTGAGAGTGGACCTGCGTGTCAGACACTCAGAACACCTTAACCCTGCATAGGAGGATCAGTTAACACCGCAGTGGCCAGAGAATAGAGCTGCTATTCCCAAAGAGCCCGCAGGCTGAGGGAGGAGGGCTGCACACATCTGATTGGACCAAAATCCATGATGTCATCAATGTGCAAAGCCAGAGAGATGTGTTTTAAAGAGCCAGATAGATCTGTCTTAAAGAGTAGGAGAGATCTGTTTTAACGAACCAGGAAATATTTTTGTGTTAAAGGTCACAGTCACCTGAGCTCTAGACAGGTGTTGAATGTCCTGAACAGGAAGACGCCTCTGTCATCTTTCTTTACATACACTGTCAGACCAGTCGTCGCCGTGTCTACGTACCTATAGAAAAATCCATCAGAAAAACATGATCAGAGAAAACTGATTTCATCAGGGCAGACGTGTCACTTAACACATTATTACACTGTTAACAAACCGAATGAATGACTTTGAACATGAAAACACTGACTGTTTGTTTCTGTCCGTGATCAGGCACATAGTTTCTCTCTGTGCCGTCCATGTGATGGGCAGTGAGCTGGTTTTCTCAGCTTAAGTCATTATTAAATGTATGGGGAGGTCCCAGATGGTGTACAGACTCAACAGAGGAAATGGAAAGAGCCTCTGACACTCTCCAAATGTTACAGTTCACATCATAGACCAGGCAGTGGAAACACAGTTCTCATTCTGCAGGTAAAGTCTGGTTTCTCCTCTCTGGTAAACACCATGTTGATATAGGTACTAAACTTTTGAGCTTTAACTTGCTGACATATGATTTCTGGCCATTTGTCAGTGTATGCACTGATATGGAGCTGAAATTGCCTTAAAGACTTAGACGTCTTCACAGGTGTGTGTAATAATGCTTCACTGTGCATTCAAATCATGACGTTTGGACCAATCAAACTGAAGTATCTAACAAAGCCATTGTACAGGCATTTATGAACAGCATTCTTTCAAAAGATGACATTTATCAGCCAGTGTGATAAATGCCCATTATTTTAATCAAATATCATCATTTCCTACTGAAAGTGCTTCTGTAATACAGGCCAAGCAGATACAAATCTTTCTACATGATATAATTATAACTAAGTATAATTAGAATTATAACTGTAAGTTATAACAATTATAATTATAAGTTTGTTATAATATGTTATAATATTATTAAAATACAATAGATGTAATAAGGTATAATATTATTATAATTATCAGTTAGAACTGAGGTGCTCCATAACAGGGTATTCTGAGTTTCAGCCTTTAAAAGGATCCAGAGACCAGAAGCTGAAGGACACATTTTAGTAATAAGCTATGCGTGTCAGTGTGAGTTGACACAACGTTAATGTGTTGTCTTACAGCTTAACATAACTTTAATGTGTTGTCTGTTAACATAACGTTAATGTGTTGTCTGTTAACATAACGTTAATGTGTTGTCTGTTAACATAACGTTAATGTGTTGTCTGTTAACATAACTTTAATGTTTTGTCTAACAGGTTAAAATAACATTGATGAGTTGTCTGTTAACATAACATTAATATGTTGTGTGTTAACATAACATTAATGCTTTGTCTGTTAACATAATGTTAACGTGTTGTCTTACAGCTTAATGTAATGTTAATGTGTTGTCTGTTAACATAACATTAATTTTTTGTCTAACAGTTTAAAATAACATTGATGTGTTGTCTGTTAACATAACATTAATATGTTGTGTGTTAACATAACATTAATGTTTTGTCTGACAGGTTAATGTAACGTTAATGAGTTGTGTTTATGTGTTGTCTGTTAACTTAAGGATAAAGTGTTGTCTGTTAACATAACGTTAATGGGTTGTCTGTTAACATAACGTTGATGTGTTGTCTCATGAGGGTCTGGGCCAGAGCAGCACTCACTTCTGTACAAAGTCCATGACTTCATGCTTACAGACGCTCTGGGCTTCTACCACGAGGCTACTGCTGATCCTTTTCGCCTCCTCAGTGACAGCATTGAGACACTAGAGGAGGGGGATGACTGGAGTCAGTACGTTAAAACACTACGTTCATTTCTCTAAAACGAGACAAATCATTCTGTCACAACTCTGAGCTTTGTGTTTGAGCCCGTGAGACAAGCCTAATGAACCATTAACAGCCTAAAGTCTTCACAGCCCTAAGGACCAGTGAGTACAGACAGGAGCTAACAGTCAGGGTCTAACTTTCATAATGCAGCCTTTTCAACAGACACAACACTTTTTTATTAATTCGTTCAGTTTGATTGTTCAGTATTATTTACCTGAATGACATCCATGTGCACTTTAATTAAGGTTTCTTCATCACAAATTTCACTGTCCTCTTCATCACATTGTAGAATCTTTGAGAATGTCTCTGAAATATTTGCCTGTTAAAAAGTTTTTTAATTGCACAGATGAGGAGTTTTATCCATACAAGACAAATACCACTTATGAATCTCCTCATACATCACTTACACACGTCCTTATATTCCAGTCGTACATGTCCTCATATACAACTCATTCATATCCTCATATACTCACATACCACTCACACATACCTTCATATACCACTCACACATATACTCACATACCACTCACACACATACCACACACACATATACCACACATATATTCATATACTGCTCACACATATATTCACATACCACTCACACACATATTCATATACCACTCACACATATACTTACAGACCACTCACACATACATTCATATACCACTCACACATGTATTCATATACCACTCACACATATATATTCATGCACCACACACACATATACCACTCACACATATATTCATATACCACTCACACATATATTCATATACCACTCACACATATACTCGTGTACCTGTATGGTAAACAGAAATTTTTCCTTCATTCTGTGGACCCACTGAATCAATAGATAAAGATCAATCACTCCCAAGGTCCCAGTCATCCCTTTTTGGATTCCAGGGTGTCCTAACAATCCTTGACTTGGAAAATATAATTAAACACATGCATGTAGTTAGTAGTATTCCTCACATAAACGCATTACGCCTGTGAAGTTTGTATTCAGATGTCTAGACTGTTTGAGAATTTTGTGATTTTAACTCCCAAATTATGACTTTGTCTCCAACACCAGTCAATGATTAAAATCCACAGTACCTAAGGTATGTCTGCAGAACCCACTGTAGTAGTAAGGAAATCTGTCCTACGGTGAGTGTTCTCTGCAGTATCAAATCCAGCTGTGTGAAGGTATAGCGGTGGTAACTGTCGACCAAAGGACCTAGAAGGTCCGCCTCTGTCAAAACTGGGGCCAATCGCAAAATCTCTTCCAAGACAACATCCTGGACCTGCCTGAGGTATTGACTCAGCTGTCCTGTGTCCTCTGATGGCAGAGGGGGGAAGTGCTGCTGAACGGATTCCTCCACAGCCTGAAGATACTGGGGGAGCCAGTCCCTGGGGCAGCCTGTTTCAGCTTCACTGCGTAAACGGCTCCAGTGTCTCATCGAACCAGCTGAGGCTGAATCAGAATCTCCCAACAGAACTCCAATGAGGGTCTCAAGGATGTCCTGAATATGAACAGAATCTGTGTCCTGAGTGGCTTCATCTGGGACGTTTTCTTCAGAACATGCCAATGAAGAGTCCCCTGTTTGGGTCCATTGTATTGGAACACAATGACAGAGTAACTTCTCTGCTAAGATTAAAAGTAAAATTTCTCTCACCAATAATGTGGTAAGCTGAGCAAGCTGCAACAACATGTTTTAGAGTTAAAAGTAATTATTAAAGTAATTATTAAAGTAATTTTTAAAGTAGTTGAACATTGTTAAAGTGTGTTGAACATTGACAGCTATGGAAGCATCTCTTTGTACCTTTTACAAAGTGTCTGTGCATTGTCTTTTAATTGTCCAGTAAAGTGGCTGTGCGGGTGTATGTGTTTGTGTGGGGTGGGTGGGGGGCATGAAAGCAGGGTGTGAAAAATAGAGACAATGAAGGATGGGGGCAGCATGGTGTTCAGGAGCCGGACTGCACAATCTGACAGACCTGCTCATGATGCTGCAGAACCTTCTCCCAGATGGAGAAGAGTCCTCTGCTTGGCATATTATTTTTGAACACAATGACAGAGTAACTTCTCTGCTAACATTAAAAGTAAAATTTCTCTCAGTAATAATGTGGTAAGCTGAGCCAGCAGCAGCCAAAAGTTTAGCTGGGTGTTTAATTCAGAGCTCACAGTCAGGTTAACATGAAGCTTGAAAGATTAAGACAATCATTCAAGTTTTATAAATACTCAATGTGATTTACAAGCTGAGACTGAAAATGTAGGGAAGTCTTATTGTGACAGACACAAGAGCTCCCCAGGTGTCTGAGCAGTCATCATAATGTCTACTGCCCTATGGAAACACATGGTTTTTTTTCACTGACCTGTCACTGAAGTGTTCTTCACTAAAGGTACTCCATCGCTTTCGTCCTCTCGGGTCGGCTTTTTCCAATGTTTCTTCCCCCAGATTTCTTTCAGCCTTTTCATTGTCCTAAGATTTTCACCATTTCATTGATTAAGTGGTTCTGTCAAAAAAATTACCACGTGGAGAGCTGATCTGTGTAACCTTTGTCAGTGGTTACACAGTGTAACTTTTGGATATTAAAGATTTCTATTATTGCTGTGTGATTTTGAATGAGCTACTAAGTACCTGTATAATACGTGGTCGCACTGTCTATCACTGTGTACCTATACGAGTTACAAAATGATATTCAAGCATACCTTTAAATTTTCAGTTTTTCATCAAATCAGCCGCACTCAGATGAAGAGAGCGCAAAAACAAGGTGCACACTGACAAGACAGGAAACTAGTGCAGGAAATCGCTCAGACTCTCACAAAGCATCTTTCACTTTTCATTTGTATGAGAACCGGAATCAGAGAACACTCTCTTACTGTCACCTCTCACTGAGACACAAACTTCACGTGAAGCAACATGTTGTTGTGGTTTTGATTTAAGAAGTTGGAGTTTTCTCTTATTGAGTGAGAAGTGACAAAAGTTCAGAAGTTCCCACTGAGTTTTATTAGTTTTTTCACAATCACTCACACACCAAAATTGTACATTAAATACTTAAAGAAAAAGTCTCACAAGTCGTTACCTATTATTCATATTGGAGATTTGGTAAACATTCTTTTTTCCATAGAATCAAATTCTGTCATAATTTGCTTTGCCTCATGTTTTCATGTAGAAAGCATTGTTATCTCAAACACATTTCCTCATCAAGAAACGCAATGAACACAGACCCGTGGACAAACAATGACACAGTAAGAGGCTTTGAGAGCAATGAAGGATGAGGAGGAATAAAAAGAACAATGGCTATGTCCATATCTGTTGGAACAGTGGATGACAGTGGTGCAGAGAGAGAGAAAGAGAGGAGGAGTGTGACCCAGAGGAGGTGAATGAGGAATGGAGAAGGTGAGAGCTGATGAAATGTATGCAACTGAGATCTGACTGGGTTTTCTGGTCAATGGTGTGAAAGTGAGGGAAACTGGGCAGAGAATGCAGCTACACCTGAGCAACTTCTCTGTTTTATTTATTAGTACAGTACAGCACACCTCCCTGCTCTGTTTGGGTTTCAGAGTAGTTTATCACATAATGTTCCACATGGTAAATTTGATAAACAAGGCACTTTTCAACTTGCCATCCTTAATTGTTCTAGACTGTAGTTTTACGGAGAACGGTGTAAAGCAATTGAAAAAACATTTGCTCTCGTGCTGTGAACTGGATACCACTTCCCTTTAAATACTTCCTGTGGGTGTTGCAACCCAAGTGCAGTGAGTGATGTGCACCGTGAGGAGGAGGCAGCTACACGGGTAAGTACTGCTATCAGTGAAACAGTTCTCGCCAGCACTGTTCTTCAGCTATGAGAAATGTGTACTGTTTTAACACTGGCAGATTCCATTTCAAACAACAACAGAGCACATGGTGTCCTCTCTCAGACCATAAATCAGATGAGTCATTTTGGAATATATGAGTGAAGATAAATGAATAAAGGAGATCTAATCTCAATGGTTCGCTGAGTGGGAACCAGTTTCCACTGAGATGGAGTGCTTGAGCGTCAGTCCAGTTTAGTTTTCTTGCAGCCATTTTCCTTGAAGAGGAACAGTAAAGTCAAACGCAATGATGTTTAGATTGATTTCACTCATTGTCATGGAGAAGAGCCTTAGAACAGCTGTTTCTCAAGTGTATTTTCCTTACACTCATTTTCTGAAAGAAGAACCATAAAATGAAAAGTACTGAATGTTAGTTTTCTTTTCTACTTTTTGAAGAGCTCTAATGGTGTTTGTATTAAATTTGTCTGTGTTACATTTGTATATGTGTCACGCTGGTGGTGTGGTGCAGGACCCAAGTGCAAAGACACGATGATGATAGTGAAAAAAGGAGGACTTTACTGGAACTGAAGATCAAACTACACGTGCAGAACAGGAACAAAAACCAATAACAAAAAGGTGCAGCATGACAGTTGTGCAAACTAACACAAACAACGATAGACAATGGACAAGGCAAACACTAGGACTTGAATACAGAGGGAAACTAAACAGGGCAAAACAGGATTGGTAGAAATTAACAAGGTTAATAATTGGGACAAACGGGAACAGGTGAGGGGCGGAGACAGACAGAACAGGCGCACAAAGACATGTCAAACTAAAAGTCCAAAATGAGGTGCAGGCTGTGACAATATGTTTAAATTAAAAAGAGTTGGCTCAATTTTCTTTCAAGCCAGACTGTGATACAAGCCAAACTGTAGCCCAAAACCTGAGGTACAAACCAAACTGTGAACAGAGCAAACCATTACACCTCCAATTTACACTACGCCCAAACAGAATATTTACTTTCACATCTTCTGGTCATAGGCACATATTCCTTCAAGTCGGGAGTCCGAAACAAACAGTCTGAGATCCTAAACCTCTGCATCCCACGGTGCACCTCGCTTCACTGGGGCTTTCCCACGGTTTAAATTCCCCAGCAGCTTAAACTTTCTGTACTAATATCATTAACAATAGTGAAAAAAGATCATATTACTGAGTTACCACTTAAAACACTAGTAGCCTACCATCTTACAGTCAGTTGCAAGTTAAACAGGAAGTCATGTTTGGTCACCGTAAAGGTCCCAAAGATGGAACTGAAACTTAAAAAACCCCCCAAAAAAACAAAAAACATTTGTCTGATTTTAAACATGATATGCAGGACAGTTACTGTAACGTTACTGTTCACCTTTGGTGTCTGTACTTCATATAACATTACTGTTCACCTGTGGTGTCTGTACTTAATATAACATTACTGTTCACCTGTGGTGTCTGTACTTCATATAACATTACTGTTCACCTGTGGTGTCTGTACTTTTCTGTACTTCATATAACATTACTGTTCACCTGTGGTGTCTGTACTTAATATAACATTACTGTTCACCTGTGGTGTCTGTACTTTTCTGTACTTAATATAACATTACTGTTCACCTGTGGTGTCTGTACTTAATATAACATTACTGTTCACCTGTGGTGTCTGTACTTTTCTGTACTTAATATAACATTACTGTTCACCTGTGGTGTCTTTGGTGTCTAGGAGAGAGAAAGGACAATGGAATAAGAGAAAATCAGGCAACTGGTTGAGATTTGGCTAAAATGTTACTAAATCAGTCCCCTCAAAGTATTGGCCACAAAGCCTTGATGGGGGAATTGCTATGTAAGCAAATTGTAGAAGCTTTTGTGTGATTATGAGAACCAGTTTGAGCACATCTGCTCCACATCCAGTGTAACATGATCTCTCACGGTCTTGTTTTGTGAATATGTCTTAGCTTTGCTGCTATGGTTGAGGGAAGGCCTTGTTGGATTAATCTTTGCCGGAGCTGAAATAAAATAAAAGAGCTGTATTATTCTGTGGCCACACAGATCAACCGAAATCCAGATTTCAGATATTCAAGCCAAAGGCATGTGTAAATTTTCCATTATTTTTTATGGACATAATACACAGGATGGAGCGCAAACAGTACACTGGTGGACATTATTTATAATTTACATTAATGACATCGTACCTCTGGCAGGACTGTGGCTTCAATCTCAGACTCTGTCAGCTCCTCCTCTGAAGTCACTCTGATCCTTAAACCTAAAGTGTAACCTGTAGAGAGTCCAAAGCATTCAGGAATCTTTTGGAATTATTGTGGAATTATATTTTGTTTTGATGTTACTGTATTTGTGAAATAAACAGTCAGTCATTCACACACATTCACACACTGTGTACCATAGAGAACATGCATGTACCATAGAGAACATGCGTGTACCATAGAGAACATGCGTGTGCACACTCTGTGTATCATAGAGAACATGCATGTGCACACTCTGTCTGCCACAGAGAACATGCATTAAAATAATGGGTTTAAAAAACACATTTTTTCAAGAACAAATGACTATTATTCTGACAGTGTAATTTGTGTTGTTTATGTTATTGTGTGTGATTTGCTGTTATTTTGTGATTTGCTGTGTTATTGTGTGATTTACTGTGTTATTGTGTGATTTGCTGTGTTATTGTGTGATTTGCTGTGTTATTGTGTGTGAATTGCTGTGTTATTGTGTGTGATTTGCTGTGTTATGGTGTGATTTGCTGTGTTATTGTGTGATTTGCTGTGTTATTGTGTGATTTACTGTGTTATTGTGTGATTTACTGTGTTATTGTGTGTGATTTGCTGTGTTATGGTGTGATTTGCTGTGTTATTGTGTGATTTACTGTGTTTATGTGTGTGATTTGCTGTGTTATGGTGTGATTTGCTGTGTTATTGTGTGATTTACTGTGTTATTGTGTGTGATCTGCTGTGTTATGGTGTGATTTGCTGTGTTATTGTGTGATTTGCTGTGTTATTGTGTGTGATCTGCTGTGTTATGGTGTGATTTGCTGTGTTATTGTGTGATTTGCTGTGTTATTGTGCGATTTGCTGTGTTATTGTGTGATTTGCTGTGTTATGGTGTGATTTGCTGTGTTATTGTGTGATTTACTGTGTTATTGTGTGTGATTTGCTGTGTTATGGCGTGATTTGCTGCGTTATTGTGTGTGATTTGCTGTGTTATGGTGTGATTTGCTGCGTTACTGTGTGTGATTTGCTGTGTTATTGTGTGATTTACTGTGTTATTGTGTGATTTGCTGTGTTATTGTGCGATTTGCTGTGTTATGGTGTGAGTTGCTGTGTTATTGTGTGATTTACTGTGTTATTGTGTGTGATTTGCTGTGTTATGGTGTGATTTGCTGTGTTATTGTGTGATTTGCTGTGTTATTGTGCGATTTGCTGTGTTATTGTGTGATTTGCTGTGTTATGGTGTGATTTGCTGTGTTATTGTGTGATTTGCTGTGTTATTGTGTGATTTACTGTGTTATTGTGTGTGATTTGCTCTGTTATGGTGTGATTTGCTGTGTTATTGTGTGTGATTTGCTGGGTTGTTGTCAGTACTCCTGTCAGGACTTTGTTTTTTGGCCGCCCTGCTGGCCATTCTGGGAATTGTGTTGCCATGTGCCTTTGTTTGTGTCTTGTTTTGCCATGTGCTTCTGTTTGTTCCCATGTTCTCCTGTCCCCGCCCCTCACCTGATCCCTATTATCACCTTATTGTCTTCCACCAATCACCTGTCCTTGAAGACAATTGTTCTGTGTATTTAAGTTCTGTGCTGGTGTCTGTTCTTTGTCAGATTGTGACCGTTTCCTGTTTGTGAAAGTTGCCCTCGGTGATTTGTGAGTTTGATCGTGTTACCTGGACCTGTTTTTCGCTTTACGTTTTGGATTTGGTTGCCTTTTGGATCTCTGGTTTTGACCTTGTTTATACTCTGTTTTTGACCTATCTTTTGAATAACGATTCGGATTTGTTTGCTCTCTGGATTCCTGGTTTAGACCTTGGACTGGACACTGTTTCTGAGATTGGCTCCTGATTTTTGCCCTTTTGAATAAATCTTATTTTACCCAGTGGGGTCTGCGATTGGGTCTTGGTCTGTCCAAACCTCACAGTTATGGTGTGATTTGCTGTGTTATGGTGTGTGAATTGCTGTGTTATGGTGTGATTTGCTGTGTTATGGTGTGTGAATTGCTGTGTTATGGTGTGATTTGCTGTGTTCTTCTGAGTGGTAGAGAATGTACCTGTTGATGCAGTGTCCACTCTGAAAACCCAGCGACCTGGGACAACCACATTGCTTGAGTAGGTTACGTTGGTGATGTGGCTTGTGTTTGAAACAGAAAAGTAGTGTGTAGAGTTGATTGTGTCGTAGCCTGCCTAGACATGGCAAAGGACAAAAGACATACATGTTGATACCAATATTTCCACCGTTTTTGAATGCAATTTTCTGGCAAGTCGGTTACATCAGTCACCACATACCTGGATTTTATGGTTTGTCGATGCAATTTGGCCGTAGTTCATTAGGATGAAGGAGAGATCACTTCCAGATGTCAAAACCACCTGAAATGATGTTTCCTGACAAAATAATTAGAAATGAATCAAAACTTAGTCTAATGTACATATAGCTTGTCTGAAACCTTTTAAGTGGAACATACCTCTAATACAAGCAATTTTTGGCAATATATTACCAACCCAAAGAGTAGAAATATTTATCACTGAGCCAGGAGATGCTTCATTTGGTAAATATTACACCATTTGTTTTAATCGACTATACTTTTTAATTTTACAAGATCATCGTATTATATGATTATTACACATAGATAGATATTAAATTTTTTGTTATATTTCTATCATTTTTTTATGTCCTTGTCAAGGAGAGTTAACCTACTGTGTTTGTATTTGGAAAATATGCCACCTTGTCCCACGTGGCAATGAAGACCCAGGCAGCTGAAAATGTGAGATAAGGGAAGTGTTGACGTATGTTTTGAGTTGCCAGTGTGAGGACAGCGCCCTCCGTGTACTGACGATAGCTGATGTTTCCCATCTCCCGATTATCAAGGTCTGTCCAGTATGGAGCGATGATGTCACTCTGTCCGTGATGTGGGAATGAGGATGGGACATACTGGGATGATGACTGGTCAAATGTCAAGTGTCCATTGTTATTGACCTGAAACCGTGAAACTTTCTGTAAGTCTATATGATCTCAACCAGCCTTTTAGATCATTCTGTAGGAAAAATAACCTGAAAATTAATGTATGTTTTTTGGCCCTTTGCCCTGTTTAGCTTCATTCAGAGAGTGAGTTTCCAGGTTAATGAGTTGATCTTCAGACAAAATATCACATTTTCTTGGTTTAAATAAATGAGATGAAGCCAAAGGAGAAAACATTATAATACAAATTCTTCACTAGTGCAGATTAATCTAATGGAGACAGCTGGATCATTATTATAATTTTTGTATCACAATCAGCAGTGACAAAAGGTCTGACAACCAGTTGTTCTGTGACTGAAGGGCTATGTAGATCATGAGGGGACTGCAGTTTTTGTGAATGAGGTTTATGGTTGACTTTGTCTTTATAGAGCTGAGTAAATGAGAACTTATTTCAGACATGACCAGGGGTGAGGATTCACCTTGGTGATGTAACAGTTCTCGAGCACAACCAAGTGACTTTTCTGCTTTTTATATTTGTCACCTGTGCTGCACTACACAGCTTATGTTGGGATGAGCATTTCTGCATTTCACCAAGAAACACACTCTCTTAACTGAGGGCAGACCAGTGACCAATGACCAATATTTCTGCTGTATAAGCTCAATATCATTGTAATGTCTTTATTGGGACTGTGGGCCTAATGAAGACAGTCTGACTGTGTCTGTGAGATGAAACTGGACATGAAACAATGTTCTGAATGGACAGGTCTGAAAAGTCCCCAAAATCTTCAGGCCTACAAAACTGTCTCTCAAATAAATGTCTGTGGCTTCACTGATTCCTCCTTGATCAGAAGTTTCTTCTTGGCAATTCATATATTTATGGTTACTTTCACATGGAATGGCATGTTTTGTTCATTAATTTTTTACAGTTCTTGTGTTTTATCAGAGAATGAATTCATTTTGCTCACATATATCTGGTTATATGAACGACCAAAGAAGGTGAAAGGTCTGAGCAGGGTGATGAGAGACGAACTTCCATCATCAATGCGGTCGTTGAAAATGTCTCCGACCCCAAATGGATAGAAAATCTCTGTGAATATGAAAACAGGCAAGACACAGTAGTGAATATGAAAACAGGCAAGACACAGTAGTGAATATAAAAACAGACTGCAGACAGGGCTAAGTTTTCTACATAGCTTTTAGAAAAATTTAAGACAGTGTATCTGAGCACATAACATTTGTCTATATTCCACCCAACTTCTGCAAAATCCTGTCTTAAATACATCACATCACCCCCTCCATGAAAAAAAAATCTAAAGCAAAAGGATAAATTCTGCATACATTGAGCCACATTAAATGTGTACAGACGACCGTTTGCTGGACAGAGGTGGATGGAGAGGCTCTAAGTGCAGACCCAGCAGGGTGTGTTTTTATAGGCTTTTCAGATGACAGAGGAGTACTGCTGAAACAGGCCATGCTTCTGCTCTTAGCACCAAACATTCATTAAAACAAACCCAAAAAACATAATATTGACTTACCGGGCTGAGCTGCAGTCCACTCATCTGTTAGGGTAGAGAGAGTGAGACGTTAGGAGACACTTGTTAATACACATTAATACACATTAAATGTGAAAACATAAGTATATGTATTTATATGTTTGTTTACATATGTCATTTTCTTCAGTTATTTTCTGCTTTCCTTCTATTGTGCTCCCATTTATAAAAAATAAATTTTCTTTTTGGTGTGTGTGTGTGTGTATGCCTGTGTGTATGTGTGTGTGTGTGTGTGTGTGTGTGGGCTTTGTTTCTGATGCAGAGACTTACTCATTATTATTATAATAATCACACATGACACGGAGGGCTGAACGTGTCCTTGTCTCATAGTGCTGATCAGATCTGGCACATGAACACAGACAGCAGTCAACACTGCAGCATGCAGATTACAGTACAGAGGGACATACTCTATCTTACAAACAGTCTATCTTAAAAATACAAAAAAAGCACCTATGAACATTGCTCATCAGCACTGCACTGCTGTATGATAAAAATAAATAAATAAATAAGTAAAAATGTAAAAAAATCTCGAGTGTTATATTTTCGGGAGATTGTGTTGAACTTCAGATCCTCGCACCATGACATGAGGGTAGTGCATGTGCCAAAGCAGATCTGTGTTTTACGTGTGTTGGTTTTTCCCATTATAGAAAATTTGAGCTATCGAACAGGGTCGCCAGATCCGGTCCTTTAAAGGAAAAAATGCTCTGTATTCATCATCGCTCTGTATTCTGTATGCTCTGTATTCATCATCGCTCTGTATTCTGTATGCTCTGTATTCATCATCGCTCTGTATTCTGTATGCTCTGTATTCATCATCGTGCTGTATTCTGTATGCTCTGTATTCATCATCGGAAAGGACGGGAAAATGTGTCCCTTTCCTGTTTCATATAAACAATTTTTATTTAATTTCAAGTATTTACTGTTTCAAAATAAACTTCCAATGTTATATGCACATGATATATGCACATTAAAATATATACATTTTAAACAAGTCACTACAACTCATAAAGCGTAAAACGTAAGGTATGGGTTTGTGAAGGATAAAAAAAAACCTGAACACACAGGAATCTGCGAACTGAGCGGAGGTGAACAGTGTGCCAAATTTAGAGGATGATAATACTGCTATGCTGATCAGACCAGTTTGGGCTGTGACATTGTTGATAATCATCTAGGTAAAGCTTTGTCTAAGCATACCGCTGCATGCTGAAAAATGCTAACTAATACAAATAAAAACACTGAAGTGGTTAAGTTGAATGTGAAAACTTATGGTATTTCTCAAATTGAAACAAATAAAAAGTTAACAGTAAAGATGTTCCACTGTTGTTATTATCATGCATGTACAATGTTCAATGCTGCAATTACATACAAAACACATTTTGAAATTTGAGATGAGTGAAGACTCCTGTCTGTTCTAACCCAACACAAAATCACTCTGCAAAACTCTGCTTTCTCATTCACAAAAAAAAATGTATTTTACCTTAGCATGAATAATGTCACAGTGTACAGCTTTGCACTTCAAATGAAGAACAGTGAATAGAATTTGTGCTATATTTCTATAGCTCTGCTTTATGAATATTACAGTCATCTGAAAAAATGTAGAGACAGTGATATAACTGCCTAAGAATTTAACAGTTGCCTGAAAAAATGTAGAGAGCGTGATATAACCAGTTGGCGATTTTTAGGGGGAGGAGGGGGTGCCATCCCCCTTGGTAGCAAAATAATTAACTTAGAGGTGAGAAGTTTTCAGAGCTAATTTTTTAAGTTATAATTGCTTGTACTATTTAACTGAAGTTAAATCAAATTACTGATTATATCAACTCAAATATTTTAGTAATGTTTCATAATAACTTAACATTTAATTGAAAAATGAAATTAAGTTGGCAGAACTGAGCATTCTAAGTTAAAAAACTGCCTATTTCATGCTTCTTGAACGAGACCCCAAGCCAGATCGTCGTCGCAGGGAGCGGGTGGTGTTTATTTCGCCCGTCCACTCTCCCTTATATATATATGGCCCGTCATACCAGTGTGTCCCTTATATATATGGCCCATCATACTGGTGTGTCCCTTACATATATATGGCCCATCATACTGGTGTGTCCCTTATATATATGGCCCGTCATACTGGTGTGTCCCTTATATATATATGGCCCGTCATACTGGTGTGTCCCTTATATATATGACCTGTCATACTGGTGTGTCCCTTATATATATATATGGCCCGCCATACTGGTGTGTCCCTTATATATATGGCCTGTCATACTGGTGTGTCCTTTATATATATATGGCCCATCATACTGGTGTGTCCCTTATATATATGGCCCGTCATACTGGTGTGTCCTTTATATATATATGGCCCGTCATAATGGTGTGTCCCTTATATATATGGCCTGTCATACTGGTGTGTCCCTTATATATATGGCCTGTAATACTGGTGTGTCCCTTATATATATGGCCTGTAATACTGGTGTGTCCCTTATATATATGGCCTGTCATACTGGTGTGTCCCTTATATATATGGCCTGTCATACTGGTAGGTCTTCTCAGAGAGAGTGCCGGATATCAGCAGCCATTCAAAGATTGTTACAATACAGTGTCATGGCATGTAGTCGAGATTTTTACTTAGAGGCGTTCAATCATTATCTCACAGATGATGACTTCACACCATTGGCTTGACAGCCAAACGCTGCACCAAATGCAAAGTAGTTGTAGTGATGACTGTAGTGACCGTTCTCTTTTTTAAAAACTCTTTTCAGTCGCTGTAGAAAGTTCGCTATGTTGAATGTAAGCGGAGGCACCCCATAATGCACGCTGACGTTGGACATTGGAACTCCAATGCATGCACTCCACAACGAACTCCAAAATGTTTATAGTGACTTAATAATCTAGAGTTCAAATTACTTAATCTAAAAGTGATCTGAAATTAATCAAAGATTATTAGTTTACATAATTCAAAATTGGATGACGTGTTATAACAACTCAAAGGTTTTAAGTCAGTAGAATATATAAGGACATTTTAAGTTTACACAACTTAATACAATTAAGTTATCTGAATGTTCAGGTGTACAGTGCGGGCCATCCCCCCTGCTAACAAATAACAAATCACCTGCTGAATATGACTGCTTAAGAATTTAACAGTTGTCTGGAAAAAACAAAGGCAGGGAGAGTAATATAACTGACCTGGCAGCAATGCGCTGTATTCTTGATGAGTGAAAACAGTGAACGTCTCTCAGTCTTTTGCCTGTGACAGAATCCGGCTGTGACACAGAGACCTGGCTCTTTTAAACATGACCCTTATGACGTATCTGAGCAGGGATGGAATCAGGAAGAAAAACTCCATATGCAAAGAATCTGTTTAAGGGTGTGACCTTGCTTGGTATGTACAGTAGTCACAGAATAACATTCAGATTAGCGATTACCAAGCAAACACTGTTCGCTGGAACTCAGAGTGCGTACATGCACGCAAGCATGCACACCCGCTTGCATGCACGCACACACAGAACATGATGGAGTTATAGGATTAATAATCAAGGATGAATCACAATGATCATAATCCAGTGTTTTTCAGTCTGTGTTCTAAAAAGTCATCTGCCTCTCAGGTTCTGGGCAAGACGAGAGAGGAGTGGATAGGAGGTATTGAAGGAATGGCAAAATGGAATGTGAGGAGTAGGAGATGAATGGGGAAGGAAACAGGAGAAGAGCAGGGGAGGCAGTTAGGGTTAGAAGAGGAAAACCAATAAAAATGGTTTTGGTCAACAAGAATGTTTGTGTTCGTTGTTCACTGTTCAATTTTTTGGGTGGGAGGTGTTTGGGTGGAGAGTATTGGGGTGTGGTGCATTGGGGCAGAGTGTGTTTGGGTGTAGGGTGTAGGGGTAGTGTAATTGGGTAGAGTGTGTTTGTGTAGAGGGTGTTTGGGTGGAGAGTGTTGGGGTAGAATGTGTTCAGGTAAAGTATATTTGGGTGGAGGATGTTTGAGTAGAGGGTGTTTGGGTGGAGAGTATTTGAGTAGAATATGTTTGGGTGGAGAGTGTTTGGGTTCAGCGTGTTTGGGTGGGGGGTGTTTGGGTGGAGGGTGTCTGAGTGGAAGGTGTTTAGGTGGAGGGTATTTGGGTGGAGAGTGTTTGAGTAGAGGGTATTTGAGTAGAGGGTGTTTGGGTGGATGGTATTTGGGTGGAGAGTGTTTGGGTAGAATGTGTTTGGGTGGAGAGTGTTAGAGTAGAGGGTATTTGGGTGGAGAATTTTTGACTAGGGGGTATTTGGGTGGAGGGTGTTTGGAAGGAGGGTATTTGGGTGGAGAGTGTTTGAGTAGAGGGTATTTGGGTGGAGAATGTTTGGGTGGAGAGTGTTTGAGTAGAAGGTATTTGGGTGGAGAGTTTTTGGGTAGAATGTGTTTGGGTGGAGAGTGTTTGAGTAGAGGATATTTGGGTGGAGAATGTTTGGGTGGAGAGTGTTTGAGTAGAAGGTATTTGGGTGGAGAGTTTTTGGGTAGAATGTGTTTGGGTGGAGAGTGTTTGAGTAGAGGATATTTGGGTGGAGAGTTTTTGGGTACAATGTGTTTGGGTGGAGAGTGTTTGAGTAGAGGATATTTGGGTGGAGAGTTTTTGGGTAGAATGTGTTTGGGTGGAGAGTGTTTGAGTAGAGGATATTTGGGTGGAGAGTTTTTGGGTACAATGTGTTTGGGTGGAGAGTGTTTGAGTAGAGGATATTTGGGTGGAGAGTTTTTGGGTAGAATGTGTTTGGGTGGAGAGTGTTTGAGTAGAGGGTGTTTGGATGGAGAGTTTTTGGGTAGAATGTGTTTGGGTGGAGAGTGTTTGAGTAGAGGATATTTGGGTGGAGAGTTTTTGGGTAGAATGTGTTTGGGTGGAGAGTGTTTGGGTTGACGCTATTTGGGTGGAGAGTGTTTGAGTAGAGGTTGTTTGAGTAGAAGGTGTTTGGTTGGGGGGTATTTGGGTGGAGAGTGTTTGGGTAGAATGTGTTTGGGTAGAATGTGTTTGGGTGGAGAGTGTTTGAGTACAGGGTGTTTGGATGGAGAGTGTTTGGGTTGACGCTATTTGGGTGGACAGTGTTTGAGTAGAGGTTGCTTGAGTAGAGGGTGTTTGAGTAGAGGGTATTTGGGTGGAGAGTGTTTGGGTAGAATGTATTTGGGTGGAGAGTGTTTGAGTAGAGGGTGTTTGGGTAGAGGGTATTTGGGTGGAGAGTGTTTGGGTAGAATGTGTTTGGGTATGGGCTATTTGGGTGGAGGGTGTTTGATTAGAGCTAAGGTAAAAACAGCTGATACTGGCAGTTAATATACTTTAGTAATGACAGAGTGAAAAACCTGGTTTCATAGTCTGTTTGAACAAACCCTGCTCTCATGCTACCATATGGCACTGCAGCAACATTGACAAAGACTGAATTAGATTTAAACCAATGTTTCTCAACAAGAGTGTAACTTTGTTTTCAGTATTGCGGGGACAATCGTTAGTCTGACAATGACTCCTTGTTCCCCATGAATCAAAAAAAGAAATTTTAATTACTCGCCAAGAGCGTTTAATTTAGCCAAGAACGTAGGCTTTCTCCATGCGTCAAGCAGACTAGCCTGCATCAGCCTGAGATTCAGCAGTGCCACCCACAGGATGAATTAAACATGTTTAAGGGATGGTCTGTTGATAAAAGCTTTGGGACATTTGACATTTACGAGCACAAGTGTTTACCCTATAAAATAATCCGTCTGCTTCCTCTTGGGTCATTCCATATCAACTCACCTGGGCCCTTCAGTTCATGTCATGGATTTTCTTGAAAAAATTCATGTGAAAACTTCTATTAAATTCTCGGGACCTTGTAAAATCCTATAACCCTATTCCAAATACTTTTTTAGTTATGAATGTTTGAAGTTTGGCCCTCTGCGTTAAATTTCATAATTTTTGCAATTCTTTGTAAGCCTCACCAATTGCTTATTTTCCACTGGAATGGGTTGAAATTTGTACTGAACATCCAAGAAACCCTAAAGATAGTTTGCAACATGTATTCATGTGAATAGTTGTTGCTGAATGTCAGTAATCAAATTAATAAATTACCTGAATGAAGAATCTTTCATTTTCAAAAATTAAAATCTCCTCTAATTTTCACTTTCTCCTTCAAATTTTGATTCTTTGTAGTACTAATATAATTCTGTTTAGTAGTAATATAGTTCTATTACATCTTGAAGTTATTTGGTCCTGCGTAAAATTTGAGTGCCTCAGATCTTTCTAAATGTAGCTTCAGAGCTCAAAATCCCACTTTTTAAGAAATTTTGACTGTATATATTCCCAGGAAAGATTATTTTAATTTCCTTGAAACTTTTTTATGGGAAAGTGTTAATATTCATTGCAGATATATAGAAAAATTAAAGATGTTATGTTACTCCTTCATCATTTAATAATTTTTTGAAAATAGCTAATTTTTCGTACTTTTCACTGGCTGTAATATTACATTCGGTGGCTTTATTTCATAGGTAGATACTTGTGCTATGTTGACTTAAAAGTTTTCTATCTCTGTGTGACACCTATTATGCCTGTTTTTCATTGGGTTCAGGTTTGAAAGTTACTGCTCGTAGTGGCTTGCTTTGTTTCTTACTGTCACAGCCTGCACCTCCATTTTGGACTCTTGTTTTGTTCTGTCTTTGTGCTCCTGTTCTGTCTGTCTCCACCCCTCACCTGTTCCTGTTTGTCCCAATTATTAACCTCGTTAATTTGTACCAATCATGTTTTGCTCTGTTTAGTTCTCCCTCTGTATTTAAGCCCTTGTGTTTGCCTTGTCCTTTGTCTATTGTTGTTTGTGTTTATACGCACACTGTTTGGCTGCACCTTTTGTTATCAGTTTTGTTCCAGTTTGCACGTGTATTTTGATCTTTAGTTTGTAAGTAAAGTCCTCCTTTTGTCACCTTCAATCATCATGTCTTGCACTTGGGTCCTGCACCACTCCACCAGCGTGACACTTACTTATTTTCCTTCTCTCATCTCTGTGCAGACATATATACTGGGCAGACCAAAGCCTTGTCAGTTTTCCACACAAGTGCCCTGTTTTATTCCATAGGTGCTGAATGATGTCAGTATCTTATTGAAATATGATTTGTGTAATAAGTCATGTAATATATAAATATAATCTTGGATTTTCAGTGCACATTTACCATTGATGTAAATAAAACACTGATGTCAGTCAGTGTGATTGTACTCAGAGCACATTTTCACCTCAATAATCATCACCACAGGAATGTTCTACCCACACCCATAACCACACCCACATCCCCACATCCCCATTCCCATCCCCATACTGAGATTCACAAAAGCTTTGCTCTGCTTTTCCATGGCTGTACAGCTGTACTGAGGGGTTGACTCTGGTAGAGCTGGTTTCAGTAATGACTGCCTGAGGTCTTGAATAAACGTTTTTTAATTAATATGTTGTTCTCTCTCTCTGCCCTTTGACTCACATACAATACATAAGTCATTGTGTGAACATGGGAAAGAGATGACTGCTGGAATCTGTGAATGCTCCACTGATGAATGACGTTAAATGTATTTTATGGTTTAAAGGCATCATTCATTATATGTTACAGATTTAAAATTGTGCCTGTGAACAGCTGCTTTGAGAATCTTTGTGTTTTTTGTGCATTACATGAGGACAAATGACCTGAGTTTATGTCAAATCTGCGATAGAAGTGAGATTAGAATCCAGAGAATGCTGCGCTAACCGTGGCTGTGTTCTAAGGTCAGGACTTGTCTGCGTTCATTTTTGGGATGCTTGATGAAGTTGTGAAATTAGAACTGAGACCTTTCAAACAAAGCCCTCTGTGAGAGGAGAAACTAAATGGTAAAGTACAGCACAGAAAGAGTCCCAGAGTGCTCAGCAACTGACCTGTTTTCAACAAAGCTCATTCAGGACTCAGCACAGACTGAAACGTAAGGGGAGTTTAAATAGAGAAAACAACAAGACACAGGTGAAACCACTGACAGAGTGAGGGGCCAGTAACTGAGCAGGGGCTGACCGGTCCTGATTGGTTAATGCCATTGACAGTTGTCCTGCTGTAGCGTATAGACTGTGTACATGACTGAATATGACCCCAGTGACGTCCATTTTTCACTGCAGACACATAAAAGTTCTGACATCTGGTTCTGTAGTTCGCTGTTGAAAGTTCTGACATCTGGTTCTGTAGTTCGCTGTCTGTCACTAAATGTGGCTGCCTCAAAACACAAGTGGGCCACTCATGTTTATGAAAGAAAATTCAGACAAACCCAATCCTGTCAAAATTGTAGATAGGTGATATAGTGGTAAGGTGGTTTGTAGTTAGGTGGTTTGTAATGAGATGGTAAAGTGTTTAGATGGTATAGCGTTAGATGTTTTGTCGTTAGGTGGTGTAGTGGGTGGTTTGTAGCTAGCTGGTTTGTAGTTAGTTGATATAGTAGTTAGGTGGTATAGTAGTTATGTGGTTTGTGGTTAGGAGGTGTAGTATTTAGGTGGTTTAATAGTTATGTGGTTTGTGGTTAGGTGGTATAGTTGTTAGGTGTTTTTTAGTTATCTGGTATAGTAGCAGATGGTTTTAGTTAGGTGGTATAGTTGTTAGGTGTTTTTTAGTTATCTGGTATAGTAGCAGATGGTTTTAGTTAGGTGGTATAGTTGTTAGGTGTTTTTTAGTTATCTGGTATAGTAGCAGATGGTTTTAGTTAGGTGGTATAGTTGTTAGGTGTTTTTTAGTTATCTGGTATAGTAGCAGATGGTTTTAGTTAGGTGGTATAGTTGTTAGGTGTTTTGTAGTTATCTGGTATAGTAGCAGATGGTTTGTGGTTAGGTGGTATAGTTGTTAGGTGCTTTGTAGTTATCTGGTATAGTAGCAGATGGTTTTAGTTAGGTGGTATAGTTGTTAGGTGTTTTGTAGTTATCTGGTATAGTAGCAGATGGTTTTAGTTAGGTGGTATAGTTGTTAGGTGTTTTGTAGTTATCTGGTATAGTAGCAGATGGTTTTAGTTAGGTGGTATAGTTGTTAGGTGTTTTGTAGTTATCTTGTATAGTAGCAGATGGTTTTAGTTAGGTGGTATAGTTGTTAGGTGTTTTGTAGTTATCTGGTATAGTAGCAGATGGTTTTAGTTAGGTGGTATAGTTGTTAGGTGTTTTGTAGTTATCTGGTATAGTAGCAGATGGTTTTAGTTAGGTGGTATAGTTGTTAGGTGTTTTGTAGTTATCTGGTATAGTAGCAGATGGTTTTAGTTAGGTGGTATAGTTGTTAGGTGTTTTGTAGTTATCTTGTATAGTAGCAGATGGTTTTAGTTAGGTGGTATAGTTGTTAGGTGTTTTGTAGTTATCTGGTATAGTAGCAGATGGTTTTAGTTAGGTGGTATAGTTGTTAGGTGTTTTGTAGTTATCTTGTATAGTAGCAGATGGTTTTAGTTAGGTGGTATAGTTGTTAGGTGTTTTGTAGTTATCTGGTATAGTAGCAGATGGTTTGTGGTTAGGTGGTATAGTTGTTAGGTGTTTTGTAGTTATCTGGTATAGTAGCAGATGGTTTGTGGTTAGGTGGTATAGTTGTTAGGTGTTTTGTAGTTATCTGGTATAGTAGCAGATGGTTTTAGTTAGGTGGTATAGTTGTTAGGTGTTTTGTAGTTATCTGGTATAGTAGCAGATGGTTTTAGTTAGGTGGTATAGTTGTTAGGTGCTTTGTAGTTATCTGGTATAGTAGCAGATGGTTTTAGTTAGGTGGTATAGTTGTTAGGTGCTTTGTAGTTATCTGGTATAGTAGCAGATGGTATTAGTTAGGTGGTATAGTTGTTAGGTGTTTTGTAGTTATCTGGTATAGTAGCAGATGGTTTTAGTTAGGTGGTATAGTTGTTAGGTGCTTTGTAGTTATCTGGTATAGTAGCAGATGGTTTGTGGTTAGGTGGTATAGTTGTTAGGTGCTTTGTAGTTATCTGGTATAGTAGCAGATGGTTTTAGTTAGGTGGTATAGTTGTTAGGTGCTTTGTAGTTATCTGGTATAGTAGCAGATGGTATTAGTTAGGTGGTATAGTTGTTAGGTGTTTTGTAGTTATCTGGTATAGTAGCAGATGGTTTTAGTTAGGTGGTATAGTTGTTAGGTGCTTTGTAGTTATCTGGTATAGTAGCAGATGGTTTGTGGTTAGGTGGTATAGTTGTTAGGTGCTTTGTAGTTATCTGGTATAGTAGCAGATGGTTTTAGTTAGGTGGTATAGTTGTTAGGTGTTTTGTTGTTATCTGGTATAGTAGCAGATGGTTTTAGTTAGGTGGTATAGTTGTTAGGTGTTTTGTTGTTATCTGGTATAGTAGCAGATGGTTTTAGTTAGGTGGTATAGTTGTTAGGTGCTTTGTAGTTATCTGGTATAGTAGCAGATGGTTTTAGTTAGGTGGTATAGTTGTTAGGTGTTTTTTAGTTATCTGGTATAGTAACAGATGGTTTTAGTTAGGTGGTATAGTTGCTAGGTGTTTTGTAGTTATCTTGTATAGTAGCAGATGGTTTTAGTTAGGTGGTATAGTTGTTAGGTGTTTTTTAGTTATCTGGTATAGTAGCAGATGGTTTTAGTTAGGTGGTATAGTTGTTAGGTGTTTTGTAGTTATCTGGTATAGTAGCAGATGGTTTGTGGTTAGGTGGTATAGTTGTTAGGTGTTTTGTAGTTATCTGGTATAGTAGCAGATGGTTTTAGTTAGGTGGTATAGTTGTTAGGTGTTTTGTAGTTATCTGGTATAGTAACAGATGGTTTTAGTTAGGTGGTATAGTTGTTAGGTGTTTTGTAGTTATCTTGTATAGTAGCAGATGGTTTTAGTTAGGTGGTATAGTTGTTAGGTGTTTTGTAGTTATCTGGTATAGTAGCAGATGGTTTTAGTTAGGTGGTATAGTTGTTAGGTGTTTTGTAGTTATCTGGTATAGTAGCAGATGGTTTTAGTTAGGTGGTATAGTTGTTAGGTGCTTTATAGTTAGGTGGTATTTAGCTAGGTGATAAAGTAGTTAAGTGATACAGTAGTTTAGAGGTTTGTAGTTAGGCAGTATAGTAGATAGCTGGTTTGTAGTTAGGTGGTTTAGTAATTAGGTGGCACAGGGAAATGCAAGTGTCTTTGCTAGTTTCAGGCCGACACAGTTTTAATTTCCCCATCCAGCGCTGATATAGTTTAAATAGCAAATGAAGTTGGGTCCATCTGGGCGGTTGGTCTTAAAATGAGGTGTGGTCAGGTGCATTGCTATTTTGAATGCAACTGTAAGCCTCTATGCTTAGATCAACAAAAACCTGGTACCTGATTGGACAGAGGATGGGGAGACGGCGGGGGCAGCGAATCGGTGAATCGCTCTTTTCGTCGAGGTGCTAAGTCCACCGTAGCAATAGCAATTTGTCAAGGTGGCTTTTAAAGGGAATGGGAGCTGACACTCTGATGGCTTTTAAAGGGAAGGGGAGCTGACACTCTGATGGGTTTACTGCATGTTGCGCCCAAACACACCTACTCCTAAGAGACTAATTGCAACCCCTTTGCTCTTTGCATCTTCCTTTGCACTCAGATTCTCTGCTGTTAAACTGGTAAAAGTGGATTTGGACATGCCCTAAATGCACTGACGCCGTGTGCTTTAGACCGTGTGCTTTGGACCATGCGCTTAGGTCATTAAAATAGAGCCCATAGTGTTTAAGTGTTTTGTAGTTGGGTGGTATAGTAGTTATATTGTTTGTAGTTAGGTGGTATAGTAGTTATTTTATTTTGTTGCCAGGTGGTATAGCAGTTAGATGGTACAACAGTTAGGTGGTTTATAGATAAGTGGCATAGTATTTGGGTGGTTTGCGTTTAGGTGATGTAGTGGTTAGGTGATATCCTATAGTTCTTAGGTTGTTTGTGGTTAGGTGGCATATTAGTTAGGTGATGAAGCAGTTAGATGGTTTATAGTAGATGGTTTATGTGGAATAGTAGTAAGGTGGCTTGTAGTTACGTGGTCTGTAGTTAGTTCATATGGTACTTAGGTGGTATAGTAGTTAATTTGTAGAGAGGTGAAATAGTGGTTTAGGTGTTTTGTGGTGAGGTGGTACAATAGTTGGGTGGTGTGGTAATTGGATGTTTTGCAGTTAGGTGGTGGTATAATTTTGAAAGGCAATCATTTCTGATTTTGTAAATGACATTTATTTATTATTCACAATTTAAATAATTTCAAAGATGTTTTTTAAATATAATTTTTCTTGATAAACTTAACCTTGTCTTACAGGACACTGCTATGTCATGCCACAGTGGTTGGGAAACTGAAAACATGTGTTTTTTTCTGAGAATGGAGAGTAGAAGTATGATGGACAGATGTAAGAGAACAATGGATGAACCTTCCTTTGCCCCTCCAGTGGTGGGAGAGGATCATATGTACAATATCAGGTTCACTTCTCTCTCATTCTTCATGATCTCTGTCACTCTTAGTCATATTCACTGTGTGGTTAATTGGCATTGACTCCTGTTCGTCAGAATTCCATTTCAGCTGGATCACTCTCTTGAACTTTCTGCTGCTGGTCTTCAAGAAGAGACTGACATCATTCAGCACCTATGGAATAAAACAGGGCACTTGTCTTGAAAATTGATAAGGTGTCTAGAATAAGAGGTGTCTTGATAAGAATCTAACTATTCCAGACTGCATAATGGCAGGTAATCCTCATTTTGTCTGATAAGAACCTTGGATGTGTTTAAAGGGAAAAAGAAGAGATCCTGACACAGAGGCTCCAGATGGTTTAAATAACTGTTATTTTCTGGATTAAAGTTGCACAGAGCCTATGTTGTCAGTAGGTGGCGCACATGTCCTGTCTCATATAAAATGTAAACACTGTATTTGCCAGTTTACCCAACTCCCCACTGTTCTTAAACAACAGCCAAAGGAAACTGCCCATTCATCCATTCATCATTAACTCTCACACACACGTGTATATGTATATGTATATGTACAGCATACGTATATGTAGTACATGTATGTCTATCTAGATAGATAGATAGATAGATAGATAGATAGATAGATAGATAGGTGCTAATAAAGACATGCTTACTAATTGGGTATAAAGAAGCCTTACAGTTACCTTTGGACAACCAACCAAAAAGAAAAAAAATGCACAGCAATGTTGTGGGTAAATTCTTTCTTTCTTTCTTTCTTTCTTTTTTATTAAACATTAATAACTGCAACTGTGAAAACTGTAATTAACAGTTCACTTTACATATATCAGAAAACAAATGACATGATATCTTTGTCAAAATAATGACTGAATCCTAATCACTCTGCGCAATTATATTCAAAAGTTCCTTTACTGATTTCCATTGTCCTTTAAAAATGGAACACAGACCACTGGTACTATATAAATCAGGATAAACACCAAACAGTCGTGTCAACAATTTGTATTAACATGTGCCAGAAGTTTACCAGTTAATTTCTCCAGTCTGATCATATGTGATTATTGACTGTGGAGGTTCCAGGCTGACGAGTTGAACACAGAGAAAAGCTCGCTCTGTAGAGCTGTGCTGGTACACACTCACCCACAGTCTCCTTAGGCAGAAGAATTCATCATTCTGATGTTTTAATTCGACAAGGCGGCAGTCCTGTGTGAACTCAACAATACACTACAGAATGTGGTCCACAGATCTGCTGATCCACACACAGCCACAAACATTCCAGTATAGTTTATGGACTATACATTTATGGACTGTACATTTATGCACTATACATTTATGGTCTACACATTTATGGTCTACACATTTATGGACTACACATTTATGGACTGTACATTTATGGACTGTACATTTATAGACTATACATTTATGGACTATACATTTATGGACTGTACATTTATGGACTGTACATTTATGCACTATACATTTATGGACTGTACATTTATGGACTGTACATTTATGCACTATACATTTATGCACTATACATTTATGGACTATACATTTATGGACTATACATTTATGGACTATACACCTGAAAACTACAGGCCTGATAGCTATACACCTAAGAAATTACTATTATTCCACCAGCCAGCTATGTCTGCACTGAGGGGATGTATGGGTTTGGTTAAGGTCTGTGCTTGGATCATCTCGTTATGTTAAGATCATCCTTAGCAAGGGCGTCGAATTTGGTAGAGACGGTAGGGACATGTCCCTACCAAAATTCGGCGACTACTGAATTGTCCCTACCAATAATTTTGATATAAGTATTAAAATATAACCATTGTTGTCCGTCAGTGTCTAGTCAATGTATCTGGTACACAAACGGTTAACAGATCTCGTTCTCTACCACAAGCCGCGCCTCCCTATCCCAATATCGCTAACAGGACAGGCTTTGCCGCTTCTTGCTAACGTTTGAGAGGCTGCAGCTACATCAGGATGTAAGAAGCGCCAGGCTCCAATTTTGGTGTGGACATTCTCTGTGATGGAAATCGTTATATTTATTGTTAACGATGCAGTGCTTTGTGAGGTTACTCTGTGATATTCTATGGGCTAATTCTCTCAGGTCGTCATAGGTCATGTTATGAACACACAGTTGGTTGGCAATTAAGTACTGGGGCTGATTCCCATTGCTGTAACACAGTTTCACATTTAAAACAAAATTAAGAACATTGTTATTATATTTACTTCCAACAGTGATGGCTAATATTAAATAAAAATCTGATGCATATCAGCAAAAACTATATCAACAAAAAACCTGTGCAGGTCTTTTGTTGTTGTTGCAAAAGCAGTGCACGTTCATCTGAATGGGGAGCGAGAGGATGTGGAGGATGCGGCCAAAGCAGCATTGCACCAGGCTGAGCTGTCCAAGGAAAGTCAGAGTAAAACATGTCAAAACTGACCTTTACTGAGGTTTTCAGCATTCTTGTCTCAGCACATTGTGCTTACCACCTGTACTGCTTCATTAACAGAGAAAACTGAAATGTCAAGTCTGAAATGTATCTGATTAAAAAAATGGACCCTTTACCATCAGAAGCACTGGGTCCCTCATGGTTGATCCATGTCACACAAAGCAATCCAGAGACACAGGGAAGTATGGAGGTAAGTGCACAAGGCAGTTACGTCAGAAAATGAACACTGAGTACAAAACACACACTGAGTACAAACCCACGTGAGACATCCTTTAGCAAAGCATTGGTTAACAGTAGATGCTAAGGTAACTAATGATTGACACCAACACACAGAGGGCTCAGTGAAACTAGACTCTGCAAAGGTGGAAAGTTCAAGTCGACTTCCAGCATCTGGTGGGAATGGTGATGAACAGGTGATCAGAATTCTAGAGAGGTGAAGCAGGGTAGTGCTGTCAGGGGTGCAGAAGAGCGAGGCGTGACAGTGCCCCCCCAGGAACCGCCGGGCCAAGCGAAGCATGAAGAGAGGGAGACACACAGTATTCAGGTGGCAAATGAGTCTTATACATCATCCTATTAAATCACTGAAGGAATCTTAAATGGCCCAACAAACCGGGGACAAATGTTTATGATCAGAACTCTGGAAAGGCAGAGGGAGGCAATGAGGGACAGTCCATCTTCTCCTTTCTGTCCTCTCTCACCCTGTATGTTTTGGCTTTCATTTTGAATGTTTGTTTGTTCGCTTGTTTGTTTGTTTTTAGCAAATAGCTGACATGGAATTGTTGACAGCTAGCTGCCTCTTGCAGAGCAGTAAAATACATCAGGACTGGACACGGGACGAGAGACTTGGACACTTGAGACTCTGGACCAGAGTTTTGGACACTTGGCTAGCCGCAGCATGCGGGAGAACAGAGGCCAAGACAGGGGGTGTAACTGACGCCTCAGACCAGTCAGTGTTGTTTTTATTTTTAATGAAAAAAGTGCAGGACTAAAGGCCAAAAACATTTTAACATACTCTAGGGGGCAACACTCAGCTCATCCAAAAATGGCAAGAGAAACTACGGAACAGCCACATGCAAATAACACTAAAAGCATGAGATGTGTGTTCTGCCACAGACAACAGGACATAAAGAAACATACCTTAGATACAGAAGACAAAATTTATGTAATCTTAAAAGTTTATGAAATCTCCAGGTACAGCTATTAAATCAACAAATCAGTAACACACCAGCCTAGCACTGTACCATAATTATTATGCTGCGTCTAATTTAAAAAACACAAATGCACATATGATTGGTTTTATAGATAATACCCCAAAGGTGTATACTCTCTCTCTCTCTCTCTCTCTCTCGCTCACACACACACACACACACACTGCCTTTGTCCATTACTTTTTCTTTTGTCACCTCAGTCCTTATCATTTCTTTCCACTGATTCACTGTTTCACTGTGTTTCACTGTGTTTAACTGTTTCATTGTTTCACTGTGTTTAACTGTTTCATTGTGTTTCACTGTTTCCTGTAACTGCACACACACACACATACACACACACTATGAGCAGTGAGCAAATGAGTGTGCACACACACACACACACGCACGCACACACACACACACACGCACACGCACACACACTAGGAGGCAGTGAGCACACACCCGGAGCTGTGGGCATCCACACTACCATAGCGCCTAGGGGGGGTTAAGTACCTTGCCCAAGGGCACTACAGCCGTGAATGTTGAGGGAGGGGAAAGCGCTGTTCACCCGCTGCCCCGCCCACATTTTTCCTGCTGGTCCCAGGGACTGAACCAGGAACCCTCCAGTCTCAAGCCCGCATTAGGCCACGGCTGCCTAACAATGAAGAACGTTTCACAGATTTGAATATCAGACTTACTGATGTCACTATTTTTATTAGAAGTTAGAAACAGTATTTTATTCCTCAGTTTGATTATCTGATACAAAATAGTAAAGGTGTAATTAATAATGTATTTGCATATGTATCAGGCATAATCTCTACCATTACACTGAGAGATTTCATGTATAACCCCATGGAACCCAAAACCTTGTCATAAAGACCAGAGATTTCACCCAGGCTTTTTTGTGTAAAATCTGTTTGAAGACACAGACACTGGAGAAGACTAATAAAGACAGAAGAAAGAAGCTCTTTAGAACTGCGTCCTTATCCAACAGATGGCTCAAGGTATTGTTTATAATTTTACAAACATCTGTCTTCACATGCACCACTCTCACAGGCCTGAGCGTTTGTTTACTCCTCCACAGCACTGCAGAGCCATTCATTACAGCCTCACTGTTCCAGTGCTCCAGTGAACACGCATTTGAAACACATTCTGTGTGGAGCTCTCTGTGGGGGTTAATGAATGCAGCTCTTTGGAGAGGCAGTGGGAGAGTGAGTATTAATCTCATGGCAGTGGTTTTGTGTGTTGGTTAAAGCAGTTAAAGAGGAGAGACAAACAGCTATGCCTAAATCGAATTTTACATCAGTTTAGACCATGATCGAGATGCTGAATGTACCTCCTAAAGCACATTAAGTCACTGCGTGTGTGTTACAATTTACAATTTACAATTTGGTATTTGTAGACGCTTTTAGCCAAAGCGACTTACAATCAGAGCATCAGTCGAATTACTAATACCTCATAAGCAGTGTTCTTCCCATGCCTGTGTGCTGACTCATTTAAAACACACGAACTGCCCCCAACCTCAGGTTTTCCTTGCATTTCAAGCCCAGAGACTGAGTCATTACAGAATATTGGTTTTGTGGTTAATTAACCATGAAAGACTTAATGTTCTTGGAGTCATTGTCCTAATTAAAGATCCACTAGTGGCCAAGTTACAGTCTCTTGGTGACGAGGCTTTTGGCTAAAATGTCCTAGAACTTGGCCTTCTCAGGGGCTTCAGGACTAGACCCAATAAAACAGTCTCAATATCTGCCAGGCATGAGATTCAGTCCTGCATGCGGACTTCTCTCCTTCTCTTGCTGTCTGGTACTGAAACCACTGCTGGTGTGTCTGGCCTAGAGAGCCCCATTTCATCTGACCTTGGTGCCGGATGTAAAACCTGAAGACTCATTAAATAATTTTATCTGTGCTCTCAAATTTTCTGGCAAACCTCCATTTATCCTCTAAGCATTGCGGTGGTGTCTAACGGTAGATCTAGAGACTTGAAGACCTGATGACCCCGAGATGCAACTCGGATTTCCCTCTCTGTTTCCTTCCCTAAATCCTTCTTTATAATGATCTCTAGCAGCACGAAATCCTTCTTTATAATGATCTCTAGCAGCACGAAACCCTTCTTTGGTTAACCTTTCAGATAATAACAAACAAACGACAACAACAACAACAGGAGCAATTGTACAAGAATGAAAAAGTGTGAGGAGTAGCATATTTCTGCTTTTCTGAGCATGTTTTTTTCACCTTTTTGTTTTGTCTGTCATGTTTTTGAGTCCTGCATTGCTGTTTGGACTAAACTAGGAGTGTGGCTATAAATACACTGATTTCCTTTTCATTTGCATAAGTTGCCAACATTTAGCAGGGCTCAAACAAAAGAAGCATGAGAATGTTGTGTATGGGATTTGGGTTTTATTATTCTCTGGAAATTTAAAGTGGGCAGCGTAGTGACCCAGTGCTTAGCACTGTTGCTTCACTGCAAGAGAGTCCTGGGTTCAAATCCCGGCCGGTCGGCCAGGGTCCTTTCTGTATGGAGTTTGCATGTTTCCTCCTGTGTCTGCGTGGGTTTCTGCCAGGAGCTTTGGTTCCCGGCTTCGGTTTCCTCCCACAGTCTAAAGCCATGTAAGTCAGGCAAATTGGAGATGCTAAATTGCCCCTACGTATGAATGGGTTTGTCTGTGTGTTTACCCTGCTATGGACTGATGCCCTGCCCAGGGTGTTTCCCCTGCCTTCTGCCCAATGAGCGCTGGGATAGGCTCCAGGACTCTGCGACCCTAATTAGGATAAGCAGCTTGGAATAAATGAATGAAACTTAAAGCATAAAGCAAAATTAAATGCAAACACAAAAGCAACATAAAAACTGCCATGAACTCAAATACCCTTTCAGTTAAATCTAATATAAACATGAATAAGCAGTTGTCTCCTGTCCCAATCAACATTAACTCAGTCAACTCTGTCATAACATATGCAATGCACAGAAATATCCTGACTACACAGAGCTCCTATAAAGCTCACTCCACAACAGCCTGTCAAGGGGAGAGACAGTTAGACAGTTCCAAGACCTACCCATAAACATAAAGATGAGCTTTAAGAGAGAGAGGGATCAGTTTACATTTCTAAACATTCATAGCCTGGATTTACTTAATCATTAACTGATGAAAAAGATCCAATGAAACCGTTGTATCAGGTTTTTGCTCAGGGTCCTGTTAAAACACTATTCTGTTAACCAATGGTTTTGCAGAGGTTATGAACACGTCTAAAGCCGCATCTGGACGGGAAGGATCAAACACAGCTGATGGTTCCTTCCTCTGCCTGAGGAAAAGAAAAAGTGTCAAGCGATGCTATTTGAAACCTTTAAAGTATAGATATATTTTTCTTTGACTTGATGTGTTTTCACTGTTTTGTCCTCATTTGTGATCTGGTGAATACAAGACAGGAGAAAGGATGGAGCGGGACAGAGGAAAAAGAACAGAACATGGGCACTGACAACACTAACACACAGCGTTTAGTCTGCACTTATTCTCTCTGCAACCCTGGAAATAAACCTCAGTTAAGAACGAGGTGCTTTTTTGATGTGTGTACACCTAAATGCATGTGGTTGGCCTTGTTTCCTCTTGTGCAACACGGTAATTCAAACACCACACAGTAATGAAAGCTACATACACAAACGGAATTATTCATCAACACAAGGGAGACCATTTTCCCCTCATCTCTCACACACTGCGTGCTAATTCCCCAAAGAACTTTTTTTTGTCCGTTTCCTCTGCCTCTTCTTTCTTGGCAGAAGCAGGTAGACAGCAGGCTTGCAGTTTTAGAGTTGCATAAAATATTCATGTGCTCTAGTGAGGTGGGTGCCACAGCTGTTTTCTGCCTGGAGGATTAGCACAATCCAGCTGCTCTATGACTGTAACACTCTCCACTACAGACACAAACACTCACTGTAACCCTCTCCACTACAGACACACTCACTGTAACACTCTCCACTACAGACACAAACACTCACTGTAACCCTCTCCACTACAGACACAAACACTCACTGTAACACTCTCCACTACAGACACAAACACTCACTGTAACACTCTCCACTACAGACACAAACACTCACTATAACCCTCTCCACTACAGACACAAACACTCACTGTAACACTCTCCACTACAGACACATACAGCCACTGTAACCCTCTCCACTACAGACACAAACACTGTAACACTCTCCACTACAGACACAAACACTCACTGTAACACTCTCCACTACAGACACACTCACTGTAACACTCTCCACTACAGACACATACAGCCACTGTAACCCTCTCCACTACAGACACACTCACTGTAACACTCTCCACTACAGACACAAACACTCACTGTAACACTCTCCACTACAGACACACTCACTGTAACACTCTCCACTACAGACACAAACACTCACTGTAACCCTCTCCACTACAGACACAAACAACCACTGTAACACTCTCCACTACAGACACAAACACTCACTGTAACCCTCTCCACTACAGACACACTCACTGTAACACTCTCCACTACAGACACAAACAACCACTATAACCCTCTCCACTACAGACACATACAGCCACTGTAACCCTCTCCACTACAGACACAAACAACCACTGTAACCCTCTCCACTACAGACACATACAGCCACTGTAACACTCTCCACTACAGACACAAACACTGTAACCCTCTCCACTACAGACACACTCACTGTAACACTCTCCACTACAGACACAAACAGCCACTGTAACCCTCTCCACTACAGACACAAACACTCACTGTAACACTCTCCACTACAGACACAAACACTCACTGTAACCCTCTCCACTACAGACACACTCACTGTAACACTCTCCACTACAGACACAAACACTCACTGTAACACTCTCCACTACAGACACACTCACTGTAGCACTCTCCACTACAGACACAAACAACCACTGTAACACTCTCCACTACAGACACAAACACTCACTGTAACACTCTCCACTACAGACACAAACACTCACTGTAACACTCTCCACTACAGACACACTCACTGTAACCCTCTCCACTACAGACACACTCACTGTAACACTCTCCACTACAGACACAAACACTCACTGTAACCCTCTCCACTACAGACACACTCACTGTAACACTCTCCACTACAGACACAAACACTCACTGTAACCCTCTCCACTACAGACACACTCACTGTAACACTCTCCACTACAGACACAAACACTCACTGTAACACTCTCCACTACAGACACAAACACTCACTGTAACCCTCTCCACTACAGACACACTCACTGTAACACTCTCCACTACAGACACAAACACTCACTGTAACACTCTCCACTACAGACACACTCACTGTAGCACTCTCCACTACAGACACAAACAACCACTGTAACACTCTCCACTACAGACACAAACACTCACTGTAACACTCTCCACTACAGACACAAACACTCACTGTAACACTCTCCACTACAGACACAAACACTCACTGTAACCCTCTCCACTACAGACACACTCACTGTAACCCTCTCCACTACAGACACAAACAGCCACTGTAACCCTCTCCACTACAGACACAAACACTCACTGTAACACTCTCCACTACAGACACAAACACTCACTGTAACCCTCTCCACTACAGACACACTCACTGTAACACTCTCCACTACAGACACAAACACTCACTGTAACCCTCTCCACTACAGACACACTCACTGTAACACTCTCCACTACAGACACAAACACTCACTGTAACCCTCTCCACTACAGACACAAACAACCACTGTAACACTCTCCACTACAGACACAAACACTCACTGTAACCCTCTCCACTACAGACACAAACAACCACTGTAACACTCTCCACTACAGACACAAACACTCACTGTAACCCTCTCCACTACAGACACACTCACTGTAACACTCTCCACTACAGACACAAACACTCACTGTAACCTTCTCCACTACAGACACAAACAACCACTGTAACCCTCTCCACTACAGACACAAACACTCACTGTAACCCTCTCCACTACAGACACAAAAAGCCACTGTAACACTCTCCACTACAGACACAAACACTGTAACCCTCTCCACTACAGACACACTCACTGTAACACTCTCCACTACAGACACATACAGCCACTGTAACACTCTCCACTACAGACACACTCACTGTAACACTCTCCACTACAGACACAAACACTCACTGTAACACTCTCCACTACAGACACACTCACTGTAACACTCTCCACTACAGACACAAACAGCCACTGTAACACTCTCCACTACAGACACAAACACTCACTGTAACACTCTCCACTACAGACACAAACACTCACTGTAACCCTCTCCACTACAGACACAGCCACTGTAACCCTCTCCACTACAGACACAAACACTCACTGTAACACTCTCCACTACAGACACAAACACTCACTGTAACCCTCTCCACTACAGACACAAACAACCACTGTAACACTCTCCACCACAGACACAGCCACTGTAACACTCTCCACTACAGACACAAACACTCACTGTAACCCTCTCCACTACAGACACAAACAACCACTGTAACACTCTCCACTACAGACACACTCACTGTAACACTCTCCACTACAGACACAAACACTCACTGTAACCCTCTCCACTACAGACACAGCCACTGTAACCCTCTCCACTACAGACACAAACAACCACTGTAACCCTCTCCACTACAGACACACTCACTGTAACCCTCTCCACTACAGACACAAACAGCCACTGTAACCCTCTCCACTACAGACACAAACACTCACTGTAACCCTCTCCACTACAGACACAAACAACCACTGTAACACTCTCCACTACAGACACAAACACTCACTGTAACACTCTCCACTACAGACACAAACACTCACTGTAACACTCTCCACTACAGACACAAACACTCACTGTAACCCTCTCCACTACAGACACACTCACTGTAACACTCTCCACTACAGACACAAACAGCCACTGTAACACTCTCCACTACAGACACAGCCACTGTAACACTCTCCACTACAGACACAAACACTCACTGTAACACTCTCCACTACAGACACAAACACTCACTGTAACCCTCTCCACTACAGACACAAACAACCACTGTAACACTCTCCACTACAGACACACTCACTGTAACACTCTCCACTACAGACACAAACACTCACTGTAACCCTCTCCACTACAGACACAGCCACTGTAACCCTCTCCACTACAGACACAAACAACCACTGTAACCCTCTCCACTACAGACACACTCACTGTAACCCTCTCCACTACAGACACAAACAGCCACTGTAACCCTCTCCACTACAGACACAAACACTCACTGTAACCCTCTCCACTACAGACACAAACAACCACTGTAACACTCTCCACTACAGACACAAACACTCACTGTAACACTCTCCACTACAGACACAAACACTCACTGTAACACTCTCCACTACAGACACAAACACTCACTGTAACCCTCTCCACTACAGACACACTCACTGTAACACTCTCCACTACAGACACAAACAGCCACTGTAACACTCTCCACTACAGACACAGCCACTGTAACACTCTCCACTACAGACACAAACACTCACTGTAACACTCTCCACTACAGACACACTCACTGTAACACTCTCCACTACAGACACAAACAGCCACTGTAACACTCTCCACTACAGACACAGCCACTGTAACACTCTCCACTACAGACACAAACACTCACTGTAACACTCTCCACTACAGACACACTCACTGTAACACTCTCCACTACAGACACACTCACTATAACACTCTCCACTACAGACACAAACACTCACTGTAACACTCTCCACTACAGACACAAACAGCCACTGTAACACTCTCCACTACAGACACAGCCACTGTAACACTCTCCACTACAGACACAAACACTCACTGTAACACTCTCCACTACAGACACAAACAGCCACTGTAACACTCTCCACTACAGACACAGCCAATGTAACACTCTCCACTACAGACACAAACACTCACTGTAACACTCTCCACTACAGACACAAACACTCACTGTAACCCTCTCCACTACAGACACAAACAGCCCCTGTAACACTCTCCACTACAGACACACTCACTGTAACACTCTCCACTACAGACACAAACAGCCCCTGTAACACTCTCCACTACAGACACACTCACTGTAACACTCTCCACTACAGACACAAACACTCACTGTAACCCTCTCCACTACAGACACAAACACTCACTGTAACACTCTCCACTACAGACACAGCCACTGTAACACTCTCCACTACAGACACAAACAGCCACTGTAACCCTCTCCACTACAGACACACTCACTGTAACACTCTCCACTACAGACACAAACAACCACTGTAACCCTCTCCACTACAGACACAAACAGCCACTGTAACACTCTCCACTACAGACACAGACTGCATCTGAGAAGAAAGCCTGTACAATGATGCAATAATAACATTCAAAATATTGGACTTGGACCATTTCATTGCAATATAAAACAAGCTTTTCCTTAAGCATTTCAATCTCTGGCCTTCTCATCAGTACTTTCAACTCAATCCATGTCAGAATTTTCTCCATTAATCTATCCACACTGTGGTGACAAATACGTCAAATACGTGTTGGTTAACAACAACAACAACAACAACTAAATATTACACAACCATATAAATGCTCCAGATCATTTTCCCAGCTACTCTTTCCCTGCTTCACAGTACTTCACTGAATCAAGGCTGAAAATATGGCTCATGAATGATTGTTTGTTGGCAAGACCTGAGCCTCATGTGTGTATGAAATGTGGCCCAATGTGATAAAGTTAATAAGTCAGGTTTAAATTAATCAGGTGTAAATTAATCAGGTTTAAATAAATCGAAAGATCAGATCATTTGTCAGCTCGGCAGGACAAAAAACAGTGTTGAGGAGCCTTGGTGGTTTATTTCTGCTGTCTGTCCAGAGTCTTTTTCAGTCACCACTCATCATCACACATAATGATGGAATATTAAAAATGAAAATAAATGGAAATGAAACGCATGCAAATAAATATTACAAAAAGAACAATAGTATATATATCATATCAAATAATAATAACACCCCCACCCCCCCACCCAAATGAATGATTGTATATTTATGTTTGTGTGTGTGTAAGGCGAGAGAGAGAGAGAGAGAGAGAGCGTTTCTTTCAAACTCCATACTCACTTTCTCACTTTGTCACTCGCACCACTCGGTGTGCTTATATTTGTCTCCAGTCGGCTACGTCTATCGTCTTTTCTCAGCGTCTTCAGATGCATGCTCTCTCGTCTCAGTGTCCCTGCGAGACGAGTTTATTGATGGATAGGGCCAACGGAACTAAGACACACTGTGAAATGGTTTGACGTCTCACATTTAGAAGGGTAAAGCAATGTGTCTGACTCTGTAGTCGCTGCAGAAATAACGCTAAGAGAGGAAAAACCATCTTCAAGTGAAGCATGGTAAACCCATGACCGGGCGGCACCGAATTGTCTCGAGAGTCGTGAACCTGTTCTTTCGCTCTTTCACTAAGTGGAATAAGAACGACTTTCTCCCTTTCTGTGCTCTTACTGGTGCTTAGACGGCGTTTGGATCCCATTAAAAGCATGAATATGTCTCCCCCGGACCGAAGAAAAAATATACGCGAGCTGTCGTTGGAGATTGGAATACGAGTTCTTCTGTTTGCAGTTTTTGTGTAAGTGGCTTCATACCTTTTACAATAAGTTCAATTTTGTCTCAAGGATCAGTTTGGAATTGCTTTTCCATTTGGTTCACGTCATTTTACGTGTCATATGCTGTCTGGATCTATGTTATTTTAGCTCATGTCAGAAAAAGACATGTTGCTTCCTTCGATGTCCGATAAGGTATCTGCAGGATGCGACACTGTATCTAGTGGGGACAGGCGACATTGTAGTGGCGGCATTGTGTGGTCATAGAGCTCTTATGGTACCTTCGGACGAGCTCGAGCCGAAAATGTCCTCCTATAACAGAAAATCTAAACGAGTCGAGATCCGGACATGGAAGTGGTATAACTGAGAGATAATAATTCTCGATATAAGTACATGTAATTCCGTGTAAACGTACACTTGATAGTGAACAATCCCAGAATTTGACTACGCTGGAAACAATCATTTTCGGCGATAAGAGGAAGTTTATGGCACGCTTGGCATCTCTCTCTCTCTCTCTGTCTCTCTCTCTCTCTCTCTCTCGCACACACACACAGAGAGAAAGAGGGAGAGAGACTTTGTCCTGCCTTTTGTTTGGACTCTTACCTCAGTTACGATTCAGAGAGCAATTTACAAGTAATTAATTCATGTCCCCTGCTCAGGAACCTGTCAGGCTGTCGCATGCGTTTGTTAAGCGATGCCACTGCCGTGCAGGGTTGTTTTTTCGGAATCGTAGCTCAATCAGGCCTGATTTTAATTATGTGGCACACCACTGTGGTTTAAAGGCAACACAGTCACAACTTGGTTGAAACCAGTTAAATGCAATTCACCTTTACACAACAAATTCAATGTAACTACCAGTGAGGAGTTGGATGTATGAGTCCATTGTTCTGTCACCTTTCACAGTTACTTATATACACAGTCCTTACAATATTGTCATGGTAGCAATTAAACAGTGCCCAAGTTGCTGAAACTGCCACTGGCACACACAAGATTGGAAACTATGCACATTTTCTCTCTAATTTGTATTGTTTTAAATATCAAACTGTTCTTTAAAACATTTCTTCCTCTACTTCTTCATCTTTTCCTTCTTCTTCCATCACGATTGTAAAAATACACAACTCCTACAGCTTTAAAACTTGAATAACAAAAATTGGTGAGCAGCTTCCTTTAATAATGGATTGATTGTTATCAAAAGCTTTATAATATCCCTAATATTTTCAGGACACATTAATGATAATTTTATAATGACAAATTGCTCATTGATGTACACTGGAAGAATTCAGAAATTCACAACTTCCTCAATATTCCAACACCTGCAGCTCATGATGTCACAGAAAATTACCATGAAGTGAAACTGCTCTCAACCATTTGCATCTAAACAGTGTCCAGGTTGCAAAGAAATTGTAGGTCACACAATTCAATCTAGGCAAACTCAGTAGCAAAGAGCCCAAATTGCATGCGAGTTGCATCATGAAATCATGTAACATCAGCTGAAGAACAAATTCAGTTAAAACTTCTTAGGTCACCAGAAGCCCACACTATATCAACTTGACTGTCTGTCTATCTATCACATTTGTGTGTGTGTGTGTATGTAGTGTAGGCAGGAGAGTTTTCTTTGGTTGATCATGAATCTATGTCTTTAAGATGGATATCCTTGTCTTACTTATGGTATCATCCTGAAGATTTGTCATTAGCCATGTTTAACCACCCTGCTCCATAGCAGGGGCCTGGAGAACAGATAACTGACTCTTTTCATCCTGTTCAGTGGTGCCGCGTAAAAAATGCCTTTAGCACTGGAAGACCAGATTTGTCTGCTTTCCTCCAACATGTGTTGGAACAATGTAGAGAAAGGATGCATTGGTAGTTCTGAGATGGTGAATGCGTGTGTGAGGTTGTGTGAGAGACGGAACAATGAAAAGGGAAATCGCCCGTGTTGACGGCTGAGGAACCATCTGCATTATTCTGTTAGTGGTGTGACTGACTCTCCTGTTCATTTTCATTGTGGACAGCACTGGACAGAGTGAACACATCCCTGTAGCTCTCACATATTCAGAGAGGCAGGGTGGAGAGAATCGGTGCATGACATAGTCTACTGGGAGCAAGACCAGAAATTAGAATCAATTAAAAGGCTATGGTCAGAACACCAGAACACAAGAGCTAACAGGAGCAGTAAAAGAGACAAGGAGGTAAACAGGAACAAAGTGGGGTAACAAGGAATACATGGCTTGGTACCCTCATGTGAGACTCCACAAGTGACTGATGGAAAACCAGGAGTATTTGCACAGGAGGCTTAATGCGATAATGAACAGGGAACGGGTGTAACTGATCATTAGACTCTGAGCTGGTTAAATTAGCAGTGTGTTAATAGGTCAGAAGGGCAGAAATGGAGATGTGAGAGTAATGCTGGGTGGCTGAACAGTAAGATTTTCCCGTAGGATAACAAGATCATTTAAAGTCTGCTCAACTGAGCATTACACGTTTTCTAGTGTTTGCATAAAATGCCCAGTACCTGTGCCATTTAAAAGAAAATGTTTTTTTTTTTGAATTCATAAATGACTCACTTTTGATCATGGACTTTTGTTTCGACTGTACACATTTGAATACAGTAGAGACCACGTTTGTGGGATCAGAGTTTTCGGACACTGTCGTTGGACAGGAGCTTTGGCAACCCTCTCTTTTTGTCTTTTTTCTTTTATTTTGTCTTATTAAGGAGTTAGAACGGTTTCATCTACTGCCATCAAGACCCACTCTCACAGAAATCCATGGCCTTGTTTTCTTCTTCACATCTGGTAATGTGTTCCACAGCTGAGGCGATGCTTTTAGTGTACACGAGGTGGAAGAAGTGCCTCTCAAAGCCCTCTGATAACCTCTGTGCCTTCACAGTGGCTGTAGATCAGCCTTTGCACCTCGACTCCCTGGAGATTCCACCAGTTTTCCAGGACTGTCGTCGGCCACAGACCTTGGCTCCTGCAGGCTTTCCACCCCAGTGGACTTTTGACGGGCCTGGAGACTGTGGCTCTGACAGTGGAAACAGATCCGTTTGGAAATGCGGGATGTGAGGCTCACTAAGTCCATTGCTGAGTTTGGTGTCAGTGTGACATGGACATCAGTCATATAACTGTGCAGATTAATCAGCAGGAAAACAAACAGGTAATGATGTCATTCCAGTGTGGCAGTGTCACCTGACACCTGAGATAATGGAGACGACACACAGACTGTTATTCTGAATGAAATCTGTATGGGACAGGCAGGACACACACTGTTAGAGCAACAACCCCCAGATGGTGCTTGGTCATTCTGTAGCTCAAATAACTACACACAATCATTTAATTAAATCTTAGTCATCTAGATAATCTTGCATTCATGTTTCAAGACAGATAATGCTCAGTATTTTAGATGCTGGTATTTACAACTTAATTGAAACAAACATGTAGAGGCACAATTTATTTTCACATCACTAGAAATACTGTTGCTGTTGGTGATCATTATTACTCTGCAGTTTCATCAGAACTTAATTAGTTGATTTGTGTTCTGTTCTAACTGAAACTGGACACCTCCATGTGCTAATATGGATTACTGCAGAATCGTGGGTGAGGTGTAATTCTGTATTATTGTTTCAGTTCTGTGCTTTGGCTAAAGTTGTAACTCATAGACTGATGTAACAACCTCGCCTCCTCCCTCGCCAGTTTCAGCCATTCCACGCTCAGCGTCGCCGGTCTACTAATCACCGGCCTGATCACTCTCCTCCTGCACACCTGCCCTCACTTTAGTTCGATTATACATCTCACTATTTAAACCCCTCCGTCGGATCAGTCAGTGTGAAGTCAACACTTTCCCCGTGTCTACTGAGCTGTCTTGTGTTTCGTGTGCCAAAGTTCCTAGTCTATCTGTTAACCTGTTCGTACTCTTTCTGTTAGCCTCCTGTTAACCCTGTTTGTGTTGAGCTTCTTTTGTTTGTTTCATTTCTCATTAAAATACTTCAGTTCTCCGCACTTGTGTCCAGCGCTGTTGTACTTCCTGACAACTGATACATTTAACAGCTGACTGTTGGATATTCACATTCATTTCATAGGTAAGAGGGCTTCTAAAGACAAAGGTGGAAAAGATTAAAATTCAGTCTCTCTCTTTCAGCCTGTGCATCTTTTATTAAAATCCTGACTGGAGGATCAGATCGCTACTTTATTGGGTGGATCATGGGGGGTAGCATTTACTCTGTCAGTACAGTGTGAGATAAGGAACCAGGGACAGGGTGGACACGGGGACAGGGTGGACACAGGGACAGGGTGGACACGGGGACAGGGTGGACACAGGGACAGGGTGGACATGGGGACAGGGTGGACACAGGGACAGGGTGGACACGGGGACAGGGTGGACACAGGGACAGGGTGGACATGGGGACAGGGTGGACACGGGGACAGGGTGGACATGGGGACAGGGTGGACACAGGGACAGGGTGGACACGGGGACAGGGTGGAGACAGGGACATGGTTGACACGGGGACAGGGTGGAATAACTGTGTTATTTAGGCATTACACGTGTTAAAGACTGTAGAGATGAGTTTCCTTTCCTTCCCTCTTTGACCTGTGAAGCTTAAGCGCATGACTGTGTATTTTTGTATCATGTCACAGGAGCCATGGGCTGTGTTTGTCTTAACCTTTGTGTAAAGCAGAGGTCTGCTTTCCTGAACCACAGCAGCTCTACCCCACTTCCATAAACTACAGTATCTGGGCCATGGCTTATACAGTCTCGTACCCGTTTGTGCTCATTTAATTCATTAGAATGCTTCTAATCTGCATGCTTTTGATGTCTGCCAAAACTAAAAAAGTGAAATTTAAAAGAACCCAAACTTCTAGACAAGGCAAATGGAGCAAAGATTTTGACTCATCTAATCAGACTTTTATCTCCAATGATGTACCGTGTTTTCCCTGGTAAATATTTAAAAAAGAGCTAGGTTATGATAGGCCCTGGCTACTGAACTCTCTGCATTTTACAGCCAAGATAATTCAAAATTCAAGAGATTTTACTGCCATTTGCACAGGTATGAGGCAGTACAAGTACAGGGCAGTACAGGTACAGGGTAGTGCAGGTACAGGGCAGTACAGGTACAGGGCAGTGCAGGTACAGGGTAGTGCAGGTACAGGGCAGTACAGGTGCAGGACAGTACAGGTGCAGGGTAGTGCAGGTACAGGGTAGTGCAGGTGCAGGGCAGTGCAGGTGCAGGGTAGTGCAGGTACAGGGTAGTGCAGGTACAGGGTAGTGCAGGTACAGGGCAGTGCAGGTACAGGGCAGTACAGGTGCAGGGCAGTGCAGGTACAGGGTAGTGCAGGTACAGGGCAGTACAGGTACAGGGTAGTGCAGGTACAGGGCAGTGCAGGTACAGGGCAGTGCAGGTACAGGGCAGTACAGGTACAGGGCAGTGCAGGTGCAGGGCAGTACAGGTACAGGGCAGTGCAGGTACAGGACAGTGCAGGTACAGGGCAGTACAGGTACAGGACAGTGCAGGTACAGGACAGTACAGGTGCAGGGCAGTGCAGGTACAGGGCAGTGCAGGTACAGGGCAGTGCAGGTGCAGGGCAGTACAGGTACAGGGCAGTGCAGGTACAGGACAGTGCAGGTACAGGACAGTGCAGGTACAGGGCAGTGCAGGTACAGGACAGTGCAGGTACAGGGCAGTACAGGTACAGGGCAGTGCAGGTACAGGGTAGTGCAGGTGCAGGGCAGTACAGGTACAGGGCAGTGCAGGTACAGGGCAGTGCAGGTACAGGGCAGTGCAGGTGCAGGGCAGTACAGGTGCAGGGTAGTGCAGGTACAGGGCAGTACAGGTGCAGGGCAGTACAGGTGCAGGGCAGTGCAGGTACAGGGTAGTGCAGGTACAGGGTAGTGCAGGTGCAGGGCAGTGCAGGTACAGGGCAGTGCAGGTACAGGGTAGTGCAGGTACAGGGCAGTACAGGTACAGGGCAGTGCAGGTACAGGGCAGTACAGGTGCAGGGCAGTGCAGGTGCAGGGCAGTGCAGGTACAGGGCAGTACAGGTGCAGGGCAGTACAGGTACAGGGCAGTGCAGGTACAGGGCAGTACAGGTGCAGGGCAGTACAGGTGCAGGGCAGTGCAGGTGCAGGGCAGTGCAGGTACAGGGCAGTGCAGGTACATTGGAATTCTTGTGCGTATCTCTAAGAGTCAGCTTTATAGAACAAAAGAAGGCAAATAAAACAATTAAAGGAGCAGCATAAAATAAACACTATATACAAAAAAGTGCCCACTATATAAAAATAACAAATACATGCTGTGAATTACTGCACAATGAATTATTGCACATTGTATTATTGCACAGAACAGTGGACTAGGGTGACTGTGTATGACAAAGACCCAGAGAGTGAGAGGGGGTGGGGTAGTTGAATAAAAAAACCCCAAAACAATAAAACAGTCTGTAAGGTGTGTGAGTGTTGTGAGGTGTTAAGTGTCTGCAAGGTGTGTGAATGTGTGAGGTGTTAAGTGTCTGTAAGGTGTGAGTGTGTGAGCCGTTAAGTGTCCATGGCGTGATTGAGCTGGGGGAATGTGATGTTTCCTTCCAGCCTTAATGTCCTTTAGCAATCCGCAATCGGCCTGACAGTGGGTAGAAAGAAGCCGTTGTGGAAGCGTGCCTTGTGAGTGGTGATGCTCTCTGGCCTGCGGTCTCTCAGATTATATCCAGAGTTCTTCCACCTGAACAGAGAGTGGGCTGGGTGGTGGGGTGTGATGGAAGTTTCCCATGCAGTATTCAAAAGAGTATATTGGGAACTCTGGAGTCTTTACTGTCAGTAAGATTAGAAGTTTGCCTTCTGTCTGACTGTGGCATTCATTGATTGAATAGAAGTCTTGCCAGCTCAGTTTTGAGTATACTCCCATATCCTCCTGAAAATGGTGGCCATTCCTTCGTAAGTCATCGAGATCAACAGGTAAACCAGGATTCAGTACCTGTCTGAGGGCCAAGGTGGATAACATGACACAATAGCTAGCTAATTACTAGAGTTCAGGGGAACTCTTTGTCCTCTTCACACTGCAGATGTCCTACGTTCTTCATTCAGCAGGATAGCACTGTATGTGCTGAACCACGGTTTCGCAAAGGACTGTTATTACTATCACTATTACTCTTATTAGTTTGTGCTAAACACAACTAATTTTTCATTCAAATGGAGCGGGAACAGCAGCAGAGATAATAAGATGTGTTTGTCATGGGTGTCAGTTCGACAGAGAACGTGTTATGACCTGTGTGACATTTCTTCACCGTCTGGCGCAGACGTGATTAAAAGATAAGTGTCAGTCGATTGAAAAGCTAAAAGACTCACTTTCCTCTCATGTAATCAAGAGACCAGAGCCTCACTGCCGTCTCAGTTCAGTGCCTGGTTTAGATTTAAATGCTGTCAAGATTTTTACACAGTTTTGATGTGACTGATCATTTGCCTCAATTCATCAACAACACATACCTCAAAACACTTACCTCATCAAGACATACTTCCTAAATAACACACATCTTAACAACCTTAACAATAACACACATCTTAACAACCTTAACAATAACACACGTCTTAACAACCTTAACAATAACACACACCTTAACAACCTTAACAACAACACACACCTCATTAACACCTGCCTCGACAACACACTCCTCAACATCTATCTCATCATATATATATCATATATATATATAAGATTAATGACCTGCTGCCTGCGGTTCCACCAGCCCTGTAGACTCACTGACTCACTGAGTTTTGGTGGGGTTTTCTGTGAGGTCGCTGTGGTTTCAGAGTAAGTGACAGGAATGGGATCACCTGCGTCAGTGTGTTTTGTAAATTGTGACAAAGATTTAAACAAAAAGAGTTTTTTAAAATCCAGAACAGATGAGCAGGCAAGTGGACAGAGACAGCATTTGCTCAAAATTCAGTGTGCAAACCCAGAGTGATGGTGTTCAGCACCTACTGAGCACCCTTCTGTAACAGACTGCATTCTTCATAAGTGTAAAACTATCAAATTAAATCAAATCAAAGTTTTTTTTTTTTGCATTTTAATATACAGTGCCACAGAGAGTTAATGCTTAGTTATTTTCTCCGTAGGCAACAGGAAAATGAGGTCTCGGAGTTTTGATTTGCCGTTGCTTGTCTTCCTGATATTTTGAATAATGCAGCCACTCTGTTCCACTTCTAGAAAAGTCTTTTTGAAATGAGGCCAGCAGAGGACTCATCAGAGCTTATTCTTCTTGTCTGAAAAAAATCTGTCAGTTGTGTAAGGAATTGGTGGCTCACGTTGACAAAGGCATCTCATTATTTTCTTATTGTTCTTTGTGAAACGTTGCAGAGGAGACAGCAGACAGTATGAGGTGGCTCGTGGAAGTGCCCTGAGTATTCTTCACCCAACAGTATTAGACTGTCTGGGCATGAATTTGGAGCTGCTTTTCCACAGGCTCAGATGAAAGCAAAAGCAGAAACTTAAGAAAGTTCTGAGTCCTGGTACAATCAGTTAACCCTACATATTCGTGAATCTGATAAAAGTCAGACTTAAGCTGTTTTTTAATGTATAATTTTACTTATAGATACATACCAACATACAACACAATAGATACATACAAACATACAAGACACATACAACATATAGCAAAACATCACATCGATCCTACCTCAGGACTACTATATTACAGTTCAACAACAACAACAACAACAACAACAATAATAATAATAATAATAATAATAATAATATTCAGTCATCAACAATAACTTTGTTGGAAAGTTGAGAGCTACAGGGATGGGTTCCCAGGTATCACTGAATTCTTTGGTTCATTTATTGATTTTAGCTGTGGTTTGTTCCATTGAGAGATAGTCTATTAACAGATTAAGCCATTGTGACATTGAGAGTTTGTGCCTGTATTTACAGTTAAGGAGAATTGTTTTTTGGCTACGGTTAAGGTGATAAGTATGATTCTGTGATATTTGTGAATATGACTGATGGGTGTGAGATCTCTTAGAAGGCAAAGGGATGAGGACAATGGAATGATGTGACCCAGAAATTTGGAGAGTTCAACTAATACAGTTTGCCAGAAATTTGGGGTTGGTGTGCATTGGCAGAAAGAGTGATGATAACAATGTGTTGAGGGTGCATTGTGGGCTGATATCTGTATTGGTGAAGTCCATGAGGTGCATTCTGCGGTTGGTGATGTGTGTTCTGTGCATGACCTTATACTGGATTAGCTGTAGTCGAGAGTTGTGCGTCATGGAGAAGATGTTGCTACATATTTGTTTCCAGAAATTGAGATCAGTCTTTATTGTTAAATCTTTTTCCCAGTCTGTAATTGGGATGGGTAGTGTTTTTTTTTCTTTTGGTGATGACATGAGTTTGTACAGTTTAGATAATGGTTTCTTAGATGTCGAGATGGATGCTATCTTTTCTATTAATTGCGGTTGTTGCAAATTATTGTTGGATATTTGTATTTTATTATTAAGTGCATTCTTAAGTTAAGTGGGTAGTTGGTGATCTTACTGGTTTTCCGCCAACCTTCCAGAGTTGTTGAAATGGTGATGATCTTATAACAATTATTGTGTTTTGATTTATTGGGACAAGATTGGTAGGTCTTTAATGGAGAATGTCTGTGTTAGGGAGAGATAACAGGCGGTAGCTTGAGCAGAAAGTTGGGTCTTTATTAGGTTTAAGGAGTGATATAAGTGCTGTGTTCATATGGGGTGGAATGTTTGAAGAATTTCTCATTTCAGCTGTTTATACACAGAAGATGGCTGTTAAAAGGTTAGCATTGGGCAGAGCCTGTCAGCATAAAGTCTGTGCCCTCTTCACTTTAAAGTTAAACCTTCAGCAAGTTTCCTGAGGTCAGGAACCATTTACTTTGAGCAGTGCATGGGGTTCTGGAAACAAAATCCAATTCAGGATTCTTTAAAGATGGAGGAAGCTTTTGCAACAAATTTCACTCCCAATCCAACCCATGTCACCACTAAAAGCATTTTCAGTCTAAGAAAGTACACTTTTGAAAAATATCATAAACACCATATTAGAAGGACAATTGTGATCACGGCTGGTTAGGTACCAGGTACCTACCAAGTGTGCTGAGTAGAATCTAGCATCAGCAAAATCTTACACTTAAGCTGTCATCATGGGATGTTATATGTCCACCTTTCTAATAGTGAGAAATCATAACACTTTATGAAAAGGTTTTTTAAAGAACCATTTCAATCAAAATACTTACAAAACAAGAATGGTTCCAGAGTGAATCTAAATCTCAAATAACACTTTGGCAATTCATGGATAAACTAAAACTTTTCTTATTATTTTCAACAGAGATGGAATATCACACTATTCCACACCGCAGGCTGGTGGTCCATTTCCTTGTCTGGGTAGAACAAAACCACAATACAAGTCATTTAAAACTGAAGGCTTGTGTCTTGACTGAAATGTCTGCATGGGGACAATGAGCTTAGGATATCTAAGTACTGCTGGATCATTTAAATTGTGTTACTTCAGGGGAGCAAATGACAATGCAAAACAAGTTAAACTGCATCTTCATCTTTATTTACGTGTATGTCAATATGCACTAGGGTAATATGGTGTTTGGTGTTAGTCACCAAAACTTCAGAGGGCAATCATATTGGCGCTGATATGGATGGTCTTTTAAACTGTCTGTCTATAACTGCCTAATGTCTGGCCATAATGTTCAGTTTGGGGTTTTATCTACAGTTAAGTCCTAGTGGTGCATTTCTATGTGGTCTTTATAGCCTTCCTGCGGACAGAGTTTCTCTCTTTAGAGCTGATGTCATTCCCTCATTAACCAAGGACATCCCTTCTCTTTGTAAGCAGCCACGAGTTCCTGACTGTATCCTGTATATATCTTGTGTCCTAAAAGTATCCTGTATCCTGACTGTATCCTGTATATATCTTGTATCCTGAGTGTATCCGGTATCCCGACCGTATCCTGAACCCTGAGTGTATCCCGACTGTATCCTGTATCTTGTATCCTGACTGTACCCTGTATCCTGAGTGTAATGTTTTAGCCGTGCCTGTATCTCAGGAGGTGTCTCTCTGGCGTGGGTGAAAGGTGTCCTCTGGCCTGAGTGAGAGGGGTCCTCTGGCCTGAGAGAGGGGTGTCCTCTGGCCTGGGTGAGAGGGGTCCTGTGGCCTGAGTGAGAGGGGTCCTGTGGCCTGAGAGAGGGGTGTCCTCTGGCCTGAGTGAGGGGTGTCCTCTGGCCTGGATGAGAGGGGTCCTGTGGCCTGGGTGAGAGGTGTCCTCTGGCCTGGGTGAGGGGTGTCCTCTGGCTTGGGTGAGAGGGCCTAGGAGAAGAACTTGGATTTGATTAGGGAGAGGAATTCAGAGGACTGTTTATTTATATTTTTTGTGACTTGTTTAAGTTGGAACAATTGTCTATTTTTTAGCCTATTTACACTTTTCCAAGTGATTGAATTTGTAAAATATGCTGTCATAATTTATTTTTCGTATTTGTAACATATTCATACTGAGAGAGAACACAAATGCTACTCTGATTTGATGACTGAGAGTTTGAATGCTTTTTTCCCAACAAAACATGAGTGCTGACTGCACAAGCAATGCAATTATAATTATAAAATTGCAAAACAAAATTGCAGTCTGTAAAGGCTTTTGGGAAATGCTCATTAAAATCACTCACATGTTTGTCCTCTGTAACTTGTTTATTAACTGTCATTGTTTTTTGCTTCAAGAAACTCTCCACAGGCTGAAAAACTCCAGCCAGAAATGAACCCTTGGTTCATGTGATGTAGTTGTAGTGATCCATGTCATTACAATATGATGCATAAGAATTATTTTATATGATTTGGGGTTTTTAAGCTGGTATCAGTGACAAACATGTTCTAAGCAGGTCTTATTGACCATATTCTTATATGTAACAAAGTGAGACTATAATCCATTGAGACACTATTTGTACAACCATGACATCACTAGCAGCAAGGTCAAGTAGCAACTGGCTGTCAAGTCCAAGATTTGGAAACTGAGACAACATTTTAGATATGGTAGGAATCTTTTACTTTCTACGTAAAGACGTGACTTGCCCACATCTCCAGAGTTCCTTTTGTTGTGGGATTAAAGTCTGGAACATGCTGACAGATCAATAATGACTAACAGAACATATATAACCATTTTTACCAAAGAAATCAAAGTGGCAGATCTTCACAGAGCAGATTTAGCCTGCTGGGGATTTTCACCTTCTATGGGAATTCTAAACAGAAAAGTGAATTAAATGATTGAAGAACACTCTTAAATGAAAAGCTTTAATCCAGTACAAAGGATCCAGAGGAGGCACAGCAGAATTTACACATTACAGTGTTCAAAAAGCATCGTCAATGCAACTGCTCATAGATGGAAGTCAGATAAGAGAACAATCAGATAAAGGTACAACCAAATAACAGTGTGATCAGATAAGAGTATAATCAGACAAAGGTACAACCAAATAGCAATAGGATCAGATAAGAGTATAATCAGACAAAGGTACAACCAAATAGCAGTATGATCAGATAAGAGTATAATCAGATAAAGGTACAACTAAATAACAGTATGATCAAATAAGAGTATAATCATACACACATACACACATACTCTATATAAACTAGAGTGAGTCCAGTGTGAAGGGAGGGCATCAGTGCTAAACTGAGCATTACCACACATTCCAAACTGAGGAAAATATAAGAGTAAAGGTTCATAAATTAAATTAGAACTATGCAAAATAAGCATTGCTGTAACGCTCAGATAAAAGTGTAATATTTTTGAGTGAACACTATCTGTGAAAAGTAAAGGTGGAAAAAGTTATAAATAACATCAGATAGCATTACACATAACTTGCAGAGGAAACAGAGGGCTTCATCTTCATAAATCAGGCAGTGTTCACAAATATAGCTAAAAAACGAACTGTGTCACATACTGTAATTAAAAGTTTAAAACTAGTGGAAAACTGGTAATTGCCTAACAGAATTTGATCCTCACACGTGGCCAGGGGCGACAGTATGGGGCACTACTGGACTGAATCTGGGCACGCGGGGGTCACCAAGTTTCTAAATTTGTGATTAGTTGCCCTTTTAAAGGGCTGTCAGAAAAAAAAGTCATTAGTGAGGGCAACCAACAAAGTGTGTGGAGTTTGCAAAATGCCATTTGTGCTGAACAGATCACATGAAAAATTGTTTGGCTATGCACATCAGTGGGTGATTTGCCGTCGAAAAATAATACACATGGCAAAAAGAAACCCAGTCACTATAACATCTCTTATCTTTGATGTTGTCCTTCTCGCTGAATTTCTGCGCCTTTGCCGCAGTCAACAGCATCTTGAACTTCCATATACCAGCGGGTATGAATCGCTGAAAACAGCGGTAGAAAGCAGTGGTAGAGTGGGACCAAACCAACACTGGGGTTAGTTAATTTTTCATCATTAGTAATGATCTGGTCACAGACCTGGTGAACATGGCTGAGGTGAGACATAAGTCTGGTTGGCTATGAAAGTTAATCCAGTGAATTGTCCAGAGAAATCCTCTTTGATGAAAAAATCATGCCTTAAATAGACAGGGAACAATTACAGCAAAGCCCACAAAAAAGCCCCCCAAAGATCTGGAAAGTGTTGTTGAGTGTGCTAGTGTGTGCCCTGCTAGTGTGAACAGGTAAGACCAGGGAGAAATATCTGCCAGTGGTATTTGAGAAATTTAGAAGGAAATTAGAGAATTCATCACCAGATGTGTGAATATCATGGTCCATGAAGCCATGGATGAAACATCATCGTCAAGTTCTGAGTGTGGAAAAG